>NW_028317962.1:5707500-5917500 GCF_062004578.1 Staurois parvus
TGGGACATTCACTCCATACAGCTGTTTCAACCGCTGTATGGAGGGAATGTCATAGAACTGTCAGAAATAGACTATTAATGACAGTTCTGGGACTGTCCTTCCATACAGCGGTTGAAACATTGTATCTATTTGTTTCCATAAATGGATCCATTTATGGAAACAAATAGATACAATGTTTCAACCGCTGTATGGAAGGACAGTCCCAGAACTGTCATTAATAGTCTATTTCTGACAGTTCTATGACATTCCCTCCATACAGCGGTTGAAACAGCTGTATGGAGTGAATGTCCCAGAACTGTCAGAAATAGACTATTTATGACAGTTCTGGGACATTCACTCCATACAGCGGTTGAAACATTGTATCTATTTTTTTCCATAAATGACATTCTGCAGATACACTTAGAGGAGCGCTGCAGATACACTTTTTGCCGGCTTGGAATTATTCTTATTTTCATCCTACTTCTTCTTTTTCTTCTTATGAGGATGAGGATGAAGAAGAAGAAGTAGGATGAAAATAAGATTAATTACAAGCCGGCAAAAAGTGTATCTGCAGCGCTCCTCTAAGTGTATTTGCAGAATGTCATTTATGGAAAAAAATAGATACAATGTTTCAACCGCTGTATGGAAGGACAGTCCCAGAACTGTCATAAATAGTCTATTTCTGACAGTTCTGGGACATTCACTCCATACAGCTGTTTCAACCGCTGTATGGAGGGAATGTCATAGAACTGTCAGAAATAGACTATTAATGACAGTTCTGGGACTGTCCTTCCATACAGCGGTTGAAACATTGTATCTATTTGTTTCCATAAATGGATCCATTTATGGAAACAAATAGATACAATGTTTCAACCGCTGTATGGAAGGACAGTCCCAGAACTGTCATTAATAGTCTATTTCTGACAGTTCTATGACATTCCCTCCATACAGCGGTTGAAACAGCTGTATGGAGTGAATGTCCCAGAACTGTCAGAAATAGACTATTTATGACAGTTCTGGGACATTCACTCCATACAGCGGTTGAAACATTGTATCTATTTTTTTCCATAAATGACATTCTGCAGATACACTTAGAGGAGCGCTGCAGATACACTTTTTGCCGGCTTGGAATTATTCTTATTTTCATCCTACTTCTTCTTTTTCTTCTTATGAGGATGAGGATGAAGAAGAAGAAGTAGGATGAAAATAAGATTAATTCCAAGCCGGCAAAAAGTGTATCTGCAGCGCTCCTCTAAGTGTATTTGCAGAATGTCATTTATGGAAAAAAATAGATACAATGTTTCAACCGCTGTATGGAAGGACAGTCCCAGAACTGTCATAAATAGTCTATTTCTGACAGTTCTGGGACATTCACTCCATACAGCTGTTTCAACCGCTGTATGGAGGGAATGTCATAGAACTGTCAGAAATAGACTATTAATGACAGTTCTGGGACTGTCCTTCCATACAGCGGTTGAAACATTGTATCTATTTGTTTCCATAAATGGATCCATTTATGGAAACAAATAGATACAATGTTTCAACCGCTGTATGGAAGGACAGTCCCAGAACTGTCATTAATAGTCTATTTCTGACAGTTCTATGACATTCCCTCCATACAGCGGTTGAAACAGCTGTATGGAGTGAATGTCCCAGAACTGTCAGAAATAGACTATTTATGACAGTTCTGGGACATTCACTCCATACAGCGGTTGAAACATTGTATCTATTTTTTTCCATAAATGACATTCTGCAGATACACTTAGAGGAGCGCTGCAGATACACTTTTTGCCGGCTTGGAATTATTCTTATTTTCATCCTACTTCTTCTTTTTCTTCTTATGAGGATGAGGATGAAGAAGAAGAAGTAGGATGAAAATAAGATTAATTACAAGCCGGCAAAAAGTGTATCTGCAGCGCTCCTCTAAGTGTATTTGCAGAATGTCATTTATGGAAAAAAATAGATACAATGTTTCAACCGCTGTATGGAAGGACAGTCCCAGAACTGTCATAAATAGTCTATTTCTGACAGTTCTGGGACATTCACTCCATACAGCTGTTTCAACCGCTGTATGGAGGGAATGTCATAGAACTGTCAGAAATAGACTATTAATGACAGTTCTGGGACTGTCCTTCCATACAGCGGTTGAAACATTGTATCTATTTGTTTCCATAAATGGATCCATTTATGGAAACAAATAGATACAATGTTTCAACCGCTGTATGGAAGGACAGTCCCAGAACTGTCATTAATAGTCTATTTCTGACAGTTCTATGACATTCCCTCCATACAGCGGTTGAAACAGCTGTATGGAGTGAATGTCCCAGAACTGTCAGAAATAGACTATTTATGACAGTTCTGGGACATTCACTCCATACAGCGGTTGAAACATTGTATCTATTTTTTTCCATAAATGACATTCTGCAGATACACTTAGAGGAGCGCTGCAGATACACTTTTTGCCGGCTTGTAATTATTCTTATTTTCATCCTACTTCTTCTTTTTCTTCTTATGAGGATGAGGATGAAGAAGAAGAAGTAGGATGAAAATAAGATTAATTACAAGCCGGCAAAAAGTGTATCTGCAGCGCTCCTCTAAGTGTATTTGCAGAATGTCATTTATGGAAAAAAATAGATACAATGTTTCAACCGCTGTATGGAAGGACAGTCCCAGAACTGTCATAAATAGTCTATTTCTGACAGTTCTGGGACATTCACTCCATACAGCTGTTTCAACCGCTGTATGGAGGGAATGTCATAGAACTGTCAGAAATAGACTATTAATGACAGTTCTGGGACTGTCCTTCCATACAGCGGTTGAAACATTGTATCTATTTGTTTCCATAAATGGATCCATTTATGGAAACAAATAGATACAATGTTTCAACCGCTGTATGGAAGGACAGTCCCAGAACTGTCATTAATAGTCTATTTCTGACAGTTCTATGACATTCCCTCCATACAGCGGTTGAAACAGCTGTATGGAGTGAATGTCCCAGAACTGTCAGAAATAGACTATTTATGACAGTTCTGGGACATTCACTCCATACAGCGGTTGAAACATTGTATCTATTTTTTTCCATAAATGACATTCTGCAGATACACTTAGAGGAGCGCTGCAGATACACTTTTTGCCGGCTTGGAATTATTCTTATTTTCATCCTACTTCTTCTTTTTCTTCTTATGAGGATGAGGATGAAGAAGAAGAAGTAGGATGAAAATAAGATTAATTACAAGCCGGCAAAAAGTGTATCTGCAGCGCTCCTCTAAGTGTATTTGCAGAATGTCATTTATGGAAAAAAATAGATACAATGTTTCAACCGCTGTATGGAAGGACAGTCCCAGAACTGTCATAAATAGTCTATTTCTGACAGTTCTGGGACATTCACTCCATACAGCTGTTTCAACCGCTGTATGGAGGGAATGTCATAGAACTGTCAGAAATAGACTATTAATGACAGTTCTGGGACTGTCCTTCCATACAGCGGTTGAAACATTGTATCTATTTGTTTCCATAAATGGATCCATTTATGGAAACAAATAGATACAATGTTTCAACCGCTGTATGGAAGGACAGTCCCAGAACTGTCATTAATAGTCTATTTCTGACAGTTCTATGACATTCCCTCCATACAGCGGTTGAAACAGCTGTATGGAGTGAATGTCCCAGAACTGTCAGAAATAGACTATTTATGACAGTTCTGGGACATTCACTCCATACAGCGGTTGAAACATTGTATCTATTTTTTTCCATAAATGACATTCTGCAGATACACTTAGAGGAGCGCTGCAGATACACTTTTTGCCGGCTTGGAATTATTCTTATTTTCATCCTACTTCTTCTTTTTCTTCTTATGAGGATGAGGATGAAGAAGAAGAAGTAGGATGAAAATAAGATTAATTACAAGCCGGCAAAAAGTGTATCTGCAGCGCTCCTCTAAGTGTATTTGCAGAATGTCATTTATGGAAAAAAATAGATACAATGTTTCAACCGCTGTATGGAAGGACAGTCCCAGAACTGTCATAAATAGTCTATTTCTGACAGTTCTGGGACATTCACTCCATACAGCTGTTTCAACCGCTGTATGGAGGGAATGTCATAGAACTGTCAGAAATAGACTATTAATGACAGTTCTGGGACTGTCCTTCCATACAGCGGTTGAAACATTGTATCTATTTGTTTCCATAAATGGATCCATTTATGGAAACAAATAGATACAATGTTTCAACCGCTGTATGGAAGGACAGTCCCAGAACTGTCATTAATAGTCTATTTCTGACAGTTCTATGACATTCCCTCCATACAGCGGTTGAAACAGCTGTATGGAGTGAATGTCCCAGAACTGTCAGAAATAGACTATTTATGACAGTTCTGGGACATTCACTCCATACAGCGGTTGAAACATTGTATCTATTTTTTTCCATAAATGACATTCTGCAGATACACTTAGAGGAGCGCTGCAGATACACTTTTTGCCGGCTTGGAATTATTCTTATTTTCATCCTACTTCTTCTTTTTCTTCTTATGAGGATGAGGATGAAGAAGAAGAAGTAGGATGAAAATAAGATTAATTCCAAGCCGGCAAAAAGTGTATCTGCAGCGCTCCTCTAAGTGTATTTGCAGAATGTCATTTATGGAAAAAAATAGATACAATGTTTCAACCGCTGTATGGAAGGACAGTCCCAGAACTGTCATAAATAGTCTATTTCTGACAGTTCTGGGACATTCACTCCATACAGCTGTTTCAACCGCTGTATGGAGGGAATGTCATAGAACTGTCAGAAATAGACTATTAATGACAGTTCTGGGACTGTCCTTCCATACAGCGGTTGAAACATTGTATCTATTTGTTTCCATAAATGGATCCATTTATGGAAACAAATACATACAATGTTTCAACCGCTGTATGGAAGGACAGTCCCAGAACTGTCATTAATAGTCTATTTCTGACAGTTCTATGACATTCCCTCCATACAGCGGTTGAAACAGCTGTATGGAGTGAATGTCCCAGAACTGTCAGAAATAGACTATTTATGACAGTTCTGGGACATTCACTCCATACAGCGGTTGAAACATTGTATCTATTTTTTTCCATAAATGACATTCTGCAGATACACTTAGAGGAGCGCTGCAGATACACTTTTTGCCGGCTTGGAATTATTCTTATTTTCATCCTACTTCTTCTTTTTCTTCTTATGAGGATGAGGATGAAGAAGAAGAAGTAGGATGAAAATAAGATTAATTACAAGCCGGCAAAAAGTGTATCTGCAGCGCTCCTCTAAGTGTATTTGCAGAATGTCATTTATGGAAAAAAATAGATACAATGTTTCAACCGCTGTATGGAAGGACAGTCCCAGAACTGTCATAAATAGTCTATTTCTGACAGTTCTGGGACATTCACTCCATACAGCTGTTTCAACCGCTGTATGGAGGGAATGTCATAGAACTGTCAGAAATAGACTATTAATGACAGTTCTGGGACTGTCCTTCCATACAGCGGTTGAAACATTGTATGTATTTGTTTCCATAAATGGATCCATTTATGGAAACAAATACATACAATGTTTCAACCGCTGCATGGAAGAACAGTCCCAGAACTGTCATTAATAGTCTATTTCTGACAGTTCCATGACATTCCCTCCATACAGCGGTTGAAACAGCTGTATGGAGTGAATGTCCCAGAACTGTCAGAAATAGACAGAAACTGTCACAGAACTGTCCTTCTCATCCTTCTCCTTCTTCTCATCCTTCTTCTCATCCTTCTTCTCATCCTTCTCCTTCTTCTCATCCTTCTCCTTCTTCTCATCCTTCTCCTTCTCCTTCTTCTCATCCTTCTCCTTCTTCTCATCCTTCTTCTCATCCTTCTCCTTCTTTTCATCCTTCTCCTTCTTCTCATCCTTCTCCTTCTCCTTCTTCTCATCCTTCTCCTTCTCCTTCTTCTCATCCTTCTCCTTCTTCTCATCCTTCTCCTTCTCCATCTTCTCATCCTTCTCCTTCTCCTTCTCATCCTTATCCTTCTCCTTCTTCTCATCCTTCTCCTTCTCCATCTTCTCATCCTTCTCCTTCTCCATCTTCTCATCCTTCTCCTTCTGCTTCTCCTTCTCCTTCTTCTCATCCTTCTTCTTCTCATCCTTCTCCTTCTCCTTCTTCTCATCCTTCTCCTTCTTCTCATCCTTCTCCTTCTTCTCATCCTTCTCCTTCTCCTCATCCTACTCCTTCTTCTCATCCTTCTCCTTCTCCTTCTTCTCATCCTTCTCCTTCTCCTTCTTCTCATCCTTCTCCTTCTCCTTCTTCTCATCCTTCTCCTTCTCCTTCTTCTCATCCTTCTCCTTCTTCTCATCCTTCTCCATCTTCTCATCCTTCTCCTTCTTCTCATCCTTCTTCTTCTTCTCATCCTTCTCCTTCTCCTTCTTCTCATCCTTCTCCTTCTTCTCATCCTTCTCCTTCTCCTCATCCTTCTCCTTCTCCTTCTTCTCATCCTTCTCCTTCTTCTCATCCTTCTCCTTCTCCTCATCCTTCTCCTTCTCCTTCTTCTCATCCTTCTCCTTCTCCTTCTTCTCATCCTTCTCCTTCTCCTTCTTCTCATCCTTCTCCTTCTCCTTCTTCTCATCCTTCTCCTTCTCCTTCTTCTCATCCTTCTCCTTCTCCTTCTCCTTCTCTTTCCTCATCTCCAAGGGCATTTAAATTAAAGGTACAGTGTTCTGCACTAATTTAAAGGCTCTCTGAAGCCTAGAAACCCTTTTTATAAGTCATCTTCGTAGCGAAGAAATTCGCATCGAATCGAATTTCACACTGGAATTCGCCGAATCAGCCGAATCGAATTTTTGAGAAATTCGCTCATCTCTAGTCAACACAGCAGGAACTGCAATTATTCAGCTGCAGTTCTATCCTCCACCACAAGAAAGACATAAGTAGACCTTAGCGCCATGCAGTATGGATGGATATTCTGGATCTATAATGTGCTGTAACTTTTAGACTGCATAACATTTGAAATTTACAGAATTAATTGTTACGTTCTCACCCCCTGCTTGATGTGACTGATAGTCTTTTAGGGTGATTATTTACCCCTATCAGTATGTAGTTCAAGTATTGTTTGCAGTACAGTAACTAAAACATGTAATCAATTGGAATTCTTTATTTTTTCCAAGTTAGCTCTGTTTTTGAGGTATAGAAACTTAGTTCCTAAAGTACAGTATATAAAGGGTCCACTAATTACATATATGTAGTATATAGAATTAACCACTTGACCTCCGGAAGGTTTTACCCCCTTCATGACCAGAGCATTTTGTTTGCTGTTCAGCACTGTGCTACTTTAACTGGTGATTGCTTGTTCATGCAACACTGTACTGAATTTTTCCACACAAATAGAGCTGTCTTTTAGTGATATTTGATCACCACTGTTTTTCTTATTATTATTATTATATAGAGTACATGAAAAAAGACCCCACATCCATAAAAACAAATGTAAAAATCAAATTTCTTCATAAATCTAGGCCAAAATGTATTCTGCTACATGTCTTTAGTAAAAAATAAAAAATCCCAATAAGTGTATATTAATTGGTTTATGTGAAGGTTATAGCGTCTAGAAACTATGGTATACACAGTATACTGGAATTTACGCAGCTATGATGGGACTGTGATAGTGTGGCGGGAAATCTGGCACTAACAGACCCTCCCTGGGAGGTACACTAACTGACTGACACTGACATCAATAGTGACACTAATATGGTGATCAGTGATAATACTGTACACTGCCAACTGTCCCTAATTTCAAGGGACTGTCCCTCATTTGGAACAAAGTCCCTCTGTGCCTCTTTCCTCCTCATTTGTCCCTCATTTTGGTCTGATCTATATAGCTGTATATAATATGCACTATTTATCTATCAAAAAGTGTTTTACAGTGTTAAACCTTTTATCCAATTTCTAAATTGTTGCATCTGTACATTCCAAAAGCCAAAATAAAGAAATAGTAGTGGTAAAAAAAGCACTTGTGGGTTTAATCAATCGTTTTTTGCGTATTCATGTGTCCTATGAATACATACTTTTGCTTATAGGTGTCCCTCATTCCCATCTCAGTAAGTTGTGAGGTATGATACTGTACAAATGACACTGCCTGAGAAGGGGTTAACATCCAGGGGAAATCAAGGGGGTTTACTGTGTGCCTAATGAGTGTACTGTGTGTAATCTTTGCTGCTTTTACTAAGAGCTCTGGTTGTTTTTTCTCCCTGCTTTTCAGGGAGAAGAACTAGCCAGATCACTGCTATGTGTATAGAGTCCTGTGTGTTTGTAAACACAGGACTCTGTGCTGTACTTGGACACAGCCGATCAGCAGGTCTCAGCCATAAATCATTGGCTGGCATCTGCTGATAAAATCATGCTGGGTCCAACCACAGTGCAGTGGGAAGGGGAGGCACACCCCAAACCAGAATTTATTTACGTTGCTGAGCCTGCAGGTGCCACCCGGTCAGAGAAAATCTAGTGTGACCGGGCAGCAAGTAGTTTACGTTACCACCACAGCCACCTTTACCTGTACCCCCTGTGACTGTGCTGCTCTTCAACCTTCTCTAAATATACTCTTTGCAGGATACAGGCACCATCTAACTACAGAGAAATTGCTTCGTTGTTTGTCTGAGCTTGGTTCCTGCGCACACATTGCTTTGCGCTTGTGTGCACCGTCCAGGGTAGGACTGGGGGGGAAATTACCCCCAGGCCACAAATATTATTGTTGGACTGGTGACCCTGAGTGAAGGTACTCCCCCATGCAGAGATGAGGAACATAGCTATGTTCTCCCTGATTAGAACTGCAATCATGTCTGGCAGAGGGATGCCTTCCGACATCAACTTCTTTGGTGACTTGGTGACCAAATGTAGACAGCTGCAAACAGGGGCGGACTGACACCTCATGGGGCCCCCGGGCAGTAGGGGATCATGGGGCCCCTGTGTCCTTGCCCAAATTCAAAAAAAGCCTATAAAAAGATACCAGGGGTATCTCATGGGGCCCCCTACCGACCCCGGGCCCTCGGGCTCGAGTTTCCAAATGGTCAGTCCGCCCCTGGCTGCAAAGACAGGCAATAATGCACAACTGTGAAACATACAGTGCTTCTTTTTGTAAAGGAAGTAGAATGATAAGGATGTGAATGATATGATGCCAGCATGGTATTTTATTTAGTATTTAGGAGAATCCAGATCATTTTATCATTTTCACAGACCAGCAGTTATCCTGTTCAGGACAAACCTGCGTGTCCCTGTCTCATATATGATTTCTCTCTGCAATACCAGCAATACCATATTGTACTTTGCAGTGATATATTTTCTATTTCCACAGACACATGATATGTATCCTGTTGCAGCTTTCACTGACACCTCCATCATCTTACATAAGGCACACTGACATCTCCCACTTGCAGTGACACCCCATCATATTATACATGTTACACTTTTCATCAACACTTCCTTTATATAAAATCTTTTACAGTTTATAGTGACACTGTCAACATACAACATCAACCACCCTTGACAACTTTTCCCTGCACTGACACCTCTATCGCAGCCTCCCATCCCCCTCCTCTCCCAGTATTTTATCTGATGGTCTCATTGCTTCCTTCATTCCTTCTTTTTTTCTTTTCCGTTTATCCTCTCCGTATCTCAGAAAATCTCTTCTCATTAGCTTAAGATTGCCCCTGGCCCCTTCCTCTGGAGCCGGATACTCCAGAGATTAGAGGGAGCTAATTATTCCTAGCAGTCGAGCATCTTTCCCTGGGGCAGCCTGTAATGAGGAGCTGTAGTCCCCTGTTATTCTCTCTGCTAGCTAGCACTGGCACTTTTCAGCCAGCTTGCCATGGCCATTTGCATGGTGCTTGTACTTGGGAGACAGAAATCTCTGCTATGTTGAGCTGCACAGCTGTTCTGTTGGTTCACGGGTTGCTGAGCACACAGCTGTATGGGCTGTAACTGGTTAGCTGCGAGCGTTACACATGTAACTCCGGGACTAGGGGAACAACATGCCGCTCTGAGAGTAAACAATCCTGTTCTTCCCACTTTAGATAACAGACGGATTGTAAGAGCACTTAGGGCCATGTTTAATAAGTCATATTTTTCCAGTAGACCTTCTGGTTCTACAACTGTTCGACAGGCCCATAGGGAGATGGAAGCTGTAAACTGCATTTAATTCCTGTCTTATGGAAGAAGCCGTATGTATGTTGCATAGAAAAGAGTTCAAAAGGCCCTGTGAGGTGAAGGAAAGTTCATAAAAATCGGCATGCGGTATATCCGCTACCTATTTCCATGGTATTTGAAATCCATGGTATTGAAGCTGAGATTACTTTGCAGAGCCTTGGCCACATGTCACAAATCTAGCATTTCAAATTCTTGGTACATCCAGACTTCTAGATTCTGTTATGTGAATAGAGCTAGAGGAATTATAGGAATATTTAAATTGGTAGATGAAATTCTTTCCATCAATAACTTGGGTATGTTTTCAAACCTTTTGGTACTCTATATTTAAAAAGAAGTTGCAGTCAGGTTGAAACTGACAGGTTACCTAGAAAAATACAGTTTTGGCTCCATTCACACTTGAGCGACTTGTCATGCTTTGGACACATAAAGTCGCATGGCAGGCTGCATTCCATTGTTTTTAATGGCACCAATTCAGATCCTTGCAACTTAAAGTCGCAGCGCACTACTTTGATGCGACTTTGTGCCAGAGAGTGTAAATTTGGATCAAAGTCAAACTGGAAATCAAGCAATTTTGGTATCGAACAAGTGGTTAACACTGCTCTCTTGTAGCTTGGAAGTCATTGGTTTGAATTCCAGACAGGACACTATCTTCATGGAGTTTATATGCTCTCCCTGTGCTTGTGAGATTTTCCTCCCATGCTTCAAAGGCACACAGGTAGTTAAACTGACCCTAGTTGTTGGACTGAATTTGAGTCTGCCAGAGCCTTAAAACTGGAATAAGGCATCTGTCCAGGGGTTTAGAGTCTGCAAGCTGTGATACTGACTTGGGGGTAAGAGTTCTCTTTTACCAGAAGGGTAAGCACTCAACTCAGAGTTTGGATGCTTCCTTTACTTCTACTCCTTCTTCCACAAGGCATTTTTATTTCATGGCTCTTAAGCCACGGCTTCCAGGACAAAGTTAGTCCCAGTTCTGTAAGTCCTGGGTCTTTAAGCCAGTAAAATTGGTCTCTAAAGCTCCTTCCCAATCAAAGCACACCTTCATCCCTGGACCTGGATCAATGTAGTTGAAATAGGTGGATCACCCATAGTTCCAGACTATTGAAAGCCAGAAACTTCACCATCAGTGATCCATCACTCCCACTAACCTTTTGAACTGGCATCTGTCATCAGTACCCTCCAAGACAGGAGAAGAGAGGACTTCCTTACTTCCAACCATTGGGGAGCCCTAGATTGCTAGCTCCTTGAGGACAGGGACTGAAGTGAATATACAGTATGTAAAGTGCTGCATAAATTGTCAGCTCTATATAAATGCCTGAAATAAATAAAAACAAAAGTATGACATCAATCAGCACTGCTTTCTTTTTTACAAAATAAATTCTTTCACCAGATCATGTGCAAAATTTGGGACATTACAAAAGTTTATGATGCTCTAAGTTTTATGCCGGACATCTAAATCACTGTTTATTTTCAAGTGCTAGTATAAAGAGAAAAAACACTAGTGTATTCACTCAATGTAGTTTTTTTTTTCTTTTTTTTGCTAAAATTGACTGCTGTAGGCATCTAAAACTCACAATATCATATCCTTTGCTCATGAATTCTTCATGGTCCATATGACAGGAAATGTGTCTCTTTTGTTTAACCTGTTCCCACCTACCATATATGCAGCCTCTCAATGAGTGGGCTTTAACAGTGAGAGGCCACATATATGTGTCCCAAATGTAAACAATACTGTGCTGAGAGCACGCACCCTGCATCATCCCAGTACAGCTACCAACAGGTACTGGAAAGCTCCCAATGCCTACTTGCGATCGGGAGCTTTTTGATAATGTGACCACTGTGATTGCCAATCACAGCAGTCACATGATCATAAGGCCCACTTCCCAGCATTTAGAACCTTTTTAAAGGACATGGAAGTGGTGGCGAGAAAGGGATATGTATATTTGTACTAAATGCTTTTCCTCTTACCCATCTCAGTAAGTTGGAAAGTATGCCAAACCTAACCTCAACACCATAGCTGGTAGATGTATTCATGGAATAATGACCCACAAGCCAATGTAAAAAGAAAATGTTACTAGGGTAGTTGTTCACTGACACCCAAATACAGTGCATTTTAAAAAAAGCTTGTAGGCTATCATTGTACCATTGCTGATCTTCTGTGATTCTTCTATGCTATTTGCCTGCCTGCTCCTGGTTACAGAGCAGATAACAAATACTGTGAGACACAGGCCTGGGTCCAATAGGCAGCCAGTAAGGTTGGAGTAAAATCAAAATTACTACCTGTTTTTGGGGTCAGGGTCTCAGGCAGAACCAAAGCTAAAGCAGCAGGATACCATCAAGCCAAATAGCCAACATTGCTGTATACCCTGCAATGGGGTTGTGCCAGGGGTGGACTGACAACTCATGGGGCCCCCAGGCAATAGGGGATCATGGGGCCCCTGTGTCCTTGCCCAAACTCAAAAAAGCCTATGAAAAAGGTACCAGGGGCATCTCATGGGGCCCTTTACTGACCCCGGGCCCTCGGGCAGTGCCCGAGTTTCCAAATGGTCAGTCCGCCCCTGGGTTGTGCTGTTTAGAGAGAAAAAAATACAAAGGCCTCTTATGTTATTTTTTTCTCTGTAAATATGATATGACAGCCTGCAACTTGTACCTTGTACCCGCTGACACAGTCACCTGATGCTTCTCAGGAGTTTTTCTATCAAGGTAAACTGAAACTGGCTTGACTTCTCCATTTTGCGTCTTCATAGACATTAATACAAAATAATTGGCTTAATATTCATGTTTGTTGATGGGCTAGACATGTTTCTTAAGCTAGACATAGATGAGTCAGTTTTGTTTTTTGCTCCCCTCTGTGTCTTTGTATTCTGACAGTGGGGAAATTTCTCATCCATCAGAATACACTGATCAGCACTGAAAGCTATAGCCTGCAGCACTGATCGAGTGGAATTTTTCCGACAGGCTGGTTGAGCAAAAGTCAATTGGTAGACTGACTTCTGTATGACCATAGTGCTCATACATGGATTGCAATTCTGCTAAACTGGTCGTATTTTGATCCATGTAAGGCTAGCTTGAGGGTAGTCTCTCTCAGCATGTCCAAACTCTCTCTAATGTCTACAGCTGTCTAAACTTTTCCCTATATGTATGAATTAAATTAAACTATTGGATGCCTGCCAATTACTCACTGTTTGTGTCCTTGCACAAACCTAGTCCTCTATTTGAAATATCAGACAATCTTCTGGAAGATGATAGTGGGTACACATACAATTTACATGCAATGATTTCCAAGGTCTGACATAATCAAAGCAAACCATTCACATAGAACATTGCAAGAAAATAGCTTATGATTGCATTCAGAAATAACAATTGAACTTGAGAATCACAATCTATAACCAATGTATCATGCACAATAATATAGAATGGAGCAACACATCTAGCACAAAAACAATTTTATGTTAGAAAACAGAAATACCTTCTGGGATTGTAATTGGCTGTTCTTTAATGAGGAATACTGTACAAAGGTTTAGACTTACTAAAACTGGTGCGCTCAGAATCCGGTGCAGCTGTGCATGGTAGCCAATCAACTTGTAATTTCAGCTTGTTCATTTAGGCCTCGTTCACACCATATGTGCAGAAAAACCGATGGAAGCTGACACGCAGATTTCACTTGCAGAGACATCAGTTTACATCAGTTTTCATGTGTGCTTCAATGAGTTTTATACACATTGCAGATTCCTGTGCATAACAAATCTGCATACTATGATACTAATGTTGTGGTGTGAACAGGGCACATAGAGAACAATTGATTTTGTTGTGCCCTTGCTGAATGCATGCAGAAAAATTGATGTCTCTGCACCATGGTGTGAATAAGCCCTTAAGCTTTGACATTAAAACCTGGAAGCTAACTGGCTTCTATGCAGAGCTGTGCCATATTTTGCACTCTGCAGTTTTAGTAAATAACCCCCACAGAGTTGTATCTGGCAGCCAAAGATGAATTATTTGATATAACTGTATTGAAGATGAGGAACATTTCCAGGGAAAAAAAATCTAATGCACAAACTTGAAAAAACCGAAACTGTTCCTGAAACACAGGCAAAGCCAGAAACTACCTAAGGCTTTCTACATGCCATAATAAAAAGTATAAAACAAGGAACACAGTTATAATCTGTAGATGCACGAAGAAATAAAAAATGTATTTTACTATGGTTCATCTGACTTTTATGTTCAATCTAATTTTATTGAGAAAAATGAGAAGTTTAGCATACAAAGTGTCAAAACACAGAAACAAGCCCCAACAATCTAGGGTAAAGACAAAATAAAAGAAAAACAATAGCACTGAAAACAAACACAAAATGGTGGATTATGCATAAAATAAACAACACTAAGAGAAATAAAGCAATATTCCAAAACAGGAACATTTCCAGGTGGCCGGTAAGGATGGTACCAAAGGCAGATGGTCTGATGTACAGGAGCATAAACCAAATTACAGTGATCCGTGTCAGAGTACAGTCTGTGCTATCATGACCCTAAGTAAAAGATAAATAGGCCACATGTGATAGCAAAACTCCATATCTACATCCCCAGCTATCTCATTAACCAATTGAAAAGTACCACACTGACCAATGCCCAGCCATGGAAAGGGAAAAAGAAAAAAATGGGGGGATGGGGGAGGTAAAGGTAAGGAAAGAAAAAAAGGGGAGGAGAGGTTAGACAAGAAAAGAAAAAAAATAGCCCAAGGAGGGCGCCCTTAGGCACAGGGTGAAACCACCAATCAGACTGCAGAGGCTTGTCAGCTTTCAACCCAATAATAGGTCCTAAAGCTCAGAAGATTCCCTGTACATGTTCAAGGAGAGCCACGTACAATGGCAACATTCCTGGGTGCCTAGTTCCTGTGCCAGAAGAAACTCCATGCATTCAATAGGGTCCATCTCCTCCACCCACTCAACCAGATACGGAATACGGGTCAAATGCCAATAACGGGGAATGATCAGTCTGGCCGCAGTCAAACAGTGCCGTAGAATACTTTTTTTATACACTTGTAGGAGCCTGGAAGGACTGAAAGTAGAACAACCTGCGGCATGTTGGGGACTTTTGGGTCCGTGATGGCAGCATAAATGTGGAGAACCAGGTCCCAAAAGACATGAATGAGGAGACATTCCCACCAAACGTGCAACACCCATTTGGCAGTGCCAGCATCTATCTGAAGCTGAGGGGTAGATCCGGTGGAGAACAATTGGGCACCTATACCACCAGGGGAGCAATTTAAAACTGGTCTCTTAGGCTTTGCTAGCCAGAGACAAACGATGAGTCAAGGCAAAAGATTTCTCCCATTTCTTGTCTGATAATTGAATAGCAAGGTCAGAGGCCCATTTGGTCATATATTGTGGAAGATCAGGATGAACCTGAGAGAGAAAGAAATTATAGACTGCAAACCGTGCCTTCATAAAACTCAAGAGCTTCTTTTTGGGTAACAAAAGCACACATAGGTCAATCCATTAAAGCGAATGGGCTGGCTCTATGGGACATGCAAAAATGTGTGAAACATGTTCCCATTACGTGATATATGAACAGGGCCTTAGTAACGATAATAGACTGTTCAATTTGCAAGGGAAGTTGTTGCTACCAAGATAATTTTCCCCTCAGGAGTTGGGGCAAATTCCCTTGCAAAATGCAACTTTCCTTGTAAAGCGAACAGCCCTTTCCCTTTAGTAAATCATCTCCACCCAGTCTTCAAACTGTGGTAAAATACTGACCATGGATGTGCACCTGTAGGAATACTGGATACAGATTTTCTCTTTCTGACTATGCATATTAGGTAATAATATTATGCTTGCACAAAGTAGTCATTTTCTGCATTATCTTCAAGATGAACAGATTGCTCGGCAAACAACATATTTTTATAGCAAAGTATCTCAAAGGTAATTTTCAGATGTGAACTACGGAGTTACTTACATCTCATCTTAGACTGTTCTGACTTCCAAGACTTTCACCCAAGATCATAAGTCGAGGTTTAATTTCCTGTCCATTTTTGATGTACACATTTTCTTGTAATCTTGTCATATTATCAGAAACAGAATTACTGGGCGAAAGGCTTTGTAACTGCATTCCTCATAATAATACATGCAGTCAAGTACTGTACATACATTTCTTAAAATTTTGTTTCCACCAGTTTTTTCTGTAAGTCAGGGGAAGGAGCAAAATTAAAATCAAAGTGCAGTAGCCCCTAGTCACCAATCAGATTATAGTGTATATGATCAGATCAGTTAAAATGATTGGTCGCGTTGAGTTACTGAACTGGATGCATTACTCTTTTCCTTATTAAAGCAGGACTAAACTCTGTCAATCAACATGAACTGTGTTTAGTCCTTACACTACTAGCCCTAGTAAAAAGATAGGAAGGTATATTATATTTACTTGTTTTAACCTTTTTTTTATATTATTTTGTTTTGATTCTGGCCTAAGCCAAAATAATGTGGTGCAATCAAGTAGCTTTCATGGACATTTTTTTCTTTCATATGGAGAAGGGGAAGATGAATTTTCTCAGCTAAGTACACTCTCCTGTCTTCATTTCTGAGCTAAAGGCAGATGGATTCCAGGAAGTAAATACAACATGAATAATTTGCCTATACACAAGATGGCTAGAAATGCTAGGGATGTGATTTCTCTACAAAATAAAGCATGGAGACATAGATGGATGGGTGACTTTGATAAATTGTACAAATTAATTAAACAGTGTTTGCAGATACAGCTCTAAATAATTTATGTCTCCTCTATTTGAGGCTTATAAAGTTGGTATGCTTCATTCTAACAGTTCCTTCAATTTTTAAAGGTTTTTTTGAGTTGATTTCTTAGGTTTTATCCACCTATAAGAAAGTAAAGATGATTTTCAATCTAGCAAATCCTTCAGGCTTTTTCAAACAAGTGGAGAGCTTCATCTTGCAAGGGTAGTTCACTGCTCAGTCCTGTAGCTGCATGGGCAGTGAGGCATCCATAACAGGTTCCATGCTCTCATTGGTTAAATATATCTATTGGTTAAAAGCAGTCAGATGCAAGGGTTGCTGCTGACATGCACATGACATACAGTATCCCTGTGCAGTATCTGACCATTGATATCACCGCTTGTACCTACGTCCAATATTCTGAAATGACACTTCCATTTATCCAGTGAAATGAATGAATCCTGTTATGGGTTTTGACACAACCCATATACCTCCAGAGGAAGGAAGAAAAGTGATCCGCACTGCAAGAGACAGCTCAATGCCCTGTGACAAATATCCTATACTTTTGCAGGTATGGGCACTTAAATTTGTGTTTGTTATTATTCACTCTATTATGTTTAGCTTGACCTCTATGCACACTTAAAAAAAAATCACCATATATTCTGACTTTTTCAAGTGCATCCGGCGATACCCGGAAACCCACGGTATTCTAATCTGCAAGATTCTATACTTCCTGCGAATGTCAAACACTAACCTGCACCCCACACCCTCAAACCTTTCAAATTGTAGTTGTCATGGACTGGGGTCTGTATCCATAAGGAGAGGGACATCCCAGGAAATACAGGAGCCTAGCTGAGATTAATGAAGACACAAGTGTCATGGAGGCACTCAGTGCACAATGATTCACAATGAGTCACAAGATACTGTAAGGTGCTCATCGGTCAATGCATAACACAGGATACTCTGGGTCTCTGGGTAAAATAGGATGCACAGTAGTCTAGGGGAGGCACAGAGGCCCACAGGGGGTCACTGAGGTTACTGGAGACACAGGAGTGCAGATGCATGTGAAGCATAGGAATGCTGGGGTCACTAACAACACAGGAATGCAGAAGTTTCTGGAGTGCACGGGGATCACAGACACTGGAAGCATGGGGCTCAGTTTCAGGTGTAGCCATGCTGTACTCAAACTGCAAGCAAGACTTTTCCTAGCCCTTTAAGGTAGGGCCTGAGAGCTGTTTGGCTTGTGGTGCTAGCCCTCCAGGCGGAATCCTGTGCCTGTGGCCATGTGCCAAAGAGATAACCTGGTGCTGGATTGGGGATGAGGTGAATGTGACATTACCATTTCTTTTATGGGGCTTCCCCACTGATCAAGGTCCTCATTTTAATGGAAATTGAAGATGGATTCTTTTTTTCAGAAGCAAGGACCCCGGAATCTTTCTTTGGGTGAAAGCCCTTCCAGTCAGTCGGATACCAAGACTTTCCAAAACAAATCTCAGGGTCCAGGATTTGATAAACTTAGTATTCTTGAGATGGGTTGGTTGAAGGAGCGACTAGCGTTGAAGGACAAGAGAATCTATTCAAGACTAGAGGTCTGAGTAACAAAACATGGAAAGAATTTAGCAACTTGAGATGCAAAGGCAGATAAATTTTGTAGCTGACTGGATTGAAATTTGCAGAGATAACATACAGTGAGATCTGATATCTGGATTGAGGTTTGCAGTGATAACATATATGTTTGGGACATGGGTACATCTGAAAGCAGTGTGGAGCTGGGCTTTAAGGTTTCTTTTTTTTTTGTATTAGTAGTCTTCTAATGATGTCTTACTGTCCCATAAACAGGAGCATCAATTCTATGAGCTTTATACTAGGTTAAATTACATTTTACAAGTAATGAACATGCGGTCTACAATGCAGCCCTGACAAGAGCTATAACACACACCATATATCATAATGTACCATGACCACAGTGCACACTGTAAAGGTAATTACGTCAAAGTTATTTTCGCAAGTGAGGTTCTCGTTTTATTACGATTATCCACCCCCATCCCATTCGATTCACCATGCTGAAAATGTCATTTGGAGTCACCCCAGCAAGTCTTATGCCTCCAAGAAAGAAGCGGCCTGCATTACTTTTCACACATGACAGAGGATGGCAGCGAAGTGCAGATGGGTCACAAAGAGCAGCCTGGCAGCATTCATTTCAGTTGTTTGGAAAAGGTGACTGGCATTTCAAAAATCTAGGTGTCTGTTCTGCTTAAGTGAAAGGCTGTGAAGAGTGGCACAAAGGAGATTAATGCCTAAAAGGATACGTTAACCCCTTCATTACCTGGGACAACTACAGTATGTCATATGCAACATTATTCATCGGTTAGGGGATCATTTGTAAATTCAGCAACCCATATCAACCAATTAGAATTCATTTTGTACTTGACTGACTTCAGTATAGTGAAATTTGTCTGCCTAAAGGACAATGTTACAGTAACAGTTTGTCAGTCTGTATTAAAGTCTTTCCCTGCTGTATTGTGAAATTTGTCTGCCTAATGGACAATGTTAGAGTAACTGTCTGTCAGTCTGTATTAAACTCTTTCCCTGCTTGCCAGCATGTTGGGGCCCAGCCCTGGTGTTGAAGTGCTCAAGATAAGACAGTTAACCTGGGTATAGGTGTATCCCAGGCAAACAATACTGTTCCTGTTTAATGGGGTGCAGTAGGTTTAGCCAGCAGCCTCTCACCAACTCCTGGGGTGACAGCTTGTCTCCCTCTGTTCTTCTTCAGTAGTTCAACTAAGTCATTAGCAGGGGCGTTCTCCCCAACAATCATTTCTCCTGATGCAATGGCGACAGGTTCTGCTAACAGCTTACAGCACAGTCTGTCTCCCACAGTATCCTCACCACATCTGTCTGGAGTCTGAGAACAGATCTTCCTTTTCCTCTCCACAGAGTCCCAGTCATGCTGGTATGTGTAGTTCCATTGCCAATCAGTAATACAGACTCAGTCTGTCTGGAGACTGTATCACCCACAAGTCATAGTTGCTCCCAGAAGGCCCAGTCCATCCTGCAATCCACAGCAGCTCTATAGGGCTGTCCACTAGATATCCCTGTGGCTGCATATAGTCCTGCAGATGGGCATTGGTCTCCTCTCCCTGTGACTGCTTACAATCCTGAAGATAGCCAGTGCTCTTCTCTCCCTGTGGCTGTATACAGTCCTGCAGATAGACAGTTTTCTCCTTCCTCTGTGGCTCCATATAGTCCTGCAGATAACCAGTGCTCTCCTCTTCCTGTGGCTGCATACAGTCCTGCAGAGGACTAATGCTCTCCTCTTCCTGTGGCTGCATATAATCCTGCAGATGACCAGTGCTCTCCTCTTCCTGTGGCTGCATACAGTCTTGCAGAGGACTAATGCTCTCCTCTTCCTGTGGCTGCATATAGTCCTGCATATGACCAGTGCTCTCCTCTTCCTGTGGCTGCATATAGTCCTGCAGATGACCAGTGCCCTCCTCTTCTTGTGGCTGCATATAGTCCTGCAGATGACCATTGTCCTCCTCTTCTTGTGGCTGCATATAGTCCTGCAGATGACCATTGCCCTCCTCTTCTTGTGGCTGCATATAGTCCTGCAGATGACCAGTGCCCTCCTCTTTCTGTGGCTGCATATAGTCCTGCAGATGACCAGTGCCCTCCTCTTTCTGTGGCTGCATATAGTCCTGCAGAAAACCGGTGCTCTCCTCTTCCTGTGGCTGCATACAGTCCTGCAGATGACCAGTGCTCTCCTCTTCTTGTGGCTGCATATAGTCCTGCAGATAACCGGTGCTCTCCTCTTCTTGTGGCTGCATATAGTCCTGCAGATGACCATTGCCCTCCTCTTCTTGTGGCTGCATATAGTCCTGCAGATGACCAGTGCCCTCCTCTTCCTGTGGCTGCATATAGTCCTGCAGATAACCGGTGCTCTCCTCTTCTTGTGGCTGCATATAGTCCTGCAGATGACCAGTGCTCTCCTCTTCTTGTGGCTGCATATAGTCCTGCAGATAACCGGTGCTCTCCTCTTCTTGTGGCTGCATATAGTCCTGCAGATAACCGGTGCTCTCCTCTTCTTGTGGCTGCATATAGTCCTGCAGATAACCGGTGCTCTCCTCTTCTTGTGGCTGCATATAGTCCTGCAGATAACCGGTGCTCTCCTCTTCTTGTGGCTGCATATAGTCCTGCAGATGACCAGTGCTCTCCTCTTCTTGTGGCTGCATACAGTCCTGCAGAGGACTAATGCCCTCCTCTTCCTGTGGCTGCATATAGTCCTGCAGATGACCAGTGCCCTCCTCTTCCTGTAACTGCATATAGTCCTGCAGATGACCAGTGCCCTCCTCTTCTTGTGGCTGCATATAGTCCTGCAGATGACCATTGCCCTCCTCTTCTTGTGGCTGCATATAGTCCTGCAGATGACCATTGCCCTCCTCTTCTTGTGGCTGCATATAGTCCTGCAGATGACCAGTGCCCTCCTCTTCCTGTGGCTGCATATAGTCCTGCAGATAACCGGTGCTCTCCTCTTCTTGTGGCTGCATATAGTCCTGCAGATGACCAGTGCCATCCTCTTCTTGTGGCTGCATATAGTCGTGCAGATGACCAGTGCCCTCCTCTTCTTGTGGCTGCATATAGTCGTGCAGATGACCAGTGCTCTCCTCTTCCTGTGGCTGCATATAGTCCTGCAGATAACCGGTGCTCTCCTCTTCTTGTGGCTGCATATAGTCCTGCAGATGACCAGTGCTCTCCTCTTCTTGTGGCTGCATATAGTCCTGCAGATAACCGGTGCTCTCCTCTTCTTGTGGCTGCATATAGTCCTGCAGATAACCGGTGCTCTCCTCTTCTTGTGGCTGCATATAGTCCTGCAGATAACCGGTGCTCTCCTCTTCTTGTGGCTGCATATAGTCCTGCAGATAACCGGTGCTCTCCTCTTCTTGTGGCTGCATACAGTCTTGCAGAGGACTAATGCCCTCCTCTTCCTGTGGCTGCATATAGTCCTGCAGATGACCAGTGCCCTCCTCTTCCTGTAACTGCATATAGTCCTGCAGATAACCGGTGCTCTCCTCTTCTTGTGGCTGCATACAGTCCTGCAGATGACCAGTGCTCTCCTCTTCCTGTGGCTGCATACAGTCCTGCAGAGCACTAATGCTCTCCTCTTCTTGTGGCTACATACAGTTCTTAGCAGCTTGAGAGGAGGAGAGGAAGTGTAGGACAAGAGCAGTGATAGTAGCCTAGTCCTTGCTGCCAGATAAAGCAGCACTGTGAACCAGAGGCTATATATAATTCAACTGCATGATCAGCTAATAGCCTGGAGTCCTACTTTCGATGTTGTTCATGTAGGCCATTCCTGTTCTGTTTGAAGTCTGCAGCAAAGCACCCATCTTTCTGTAGCTTCAGTGTCTGCTGGCTAATAGTAAATTCAAATACTCCAGAGATCATGGAATACCTACATGAGGTGCTACGTAGAGTCCTTGGTACAGTAAAATGTATTCTGGCAAAGCAATAAACTTTCTGTTTCTGAATCAAAAGAATGCAGATCCAAGTTCTGACTTTCACTAGCAGTACGTTTGTTTCAGGTCAGTTACTCATAGGAAATTGAACCCAGACAACTAGCATTTTCTGTAGGAGCTCCAGACGGGGTTCCTTTAATTTTCAACGGTGACTGGCGTGTACCCTAAAGAATTTCATATACTATTTGTTAGCATTAATTCCTTGTTTGTTGCTCTCTTTGCTGTCAGTCTGTAAGTTGTAGTGTGTCTGGGACAGGATTGCTGAAGATTTCATGATCTGGTTTTATCAGATCTGACATGTACAGCAATATATTTGAAAATAATAGTCCAAATCCTACATATTCATCTTTAACTAGACTTGTATTGACTTTTATTGGCCCACAGAGAGGGTACAAATGGTTGCCTGCAACAGTAACAGGGAAACATCAACTGCAGTACGTTTCCAGCACTTACCCAAGACTAAAACTCTTATCTGGCTCAAAAAAAGATGGAACCTGAAAGGTTTGATGTCTGATCTCTGGCGCCATGTCCTAATCTCTGAAATAATTGCATATGGTAAAGTCCAGAATGAAGCTATCCTGCACAATTATAATAATACAATTTTCTCTTATTCTTTTCTTATCTGAAACTCAGAATTCGGTGTTTAGATAAAACATAAATTTATTATGATATGAAAGCCTATAAAGTTATTAAAGAGCATTAACTGCACAGAGAGGTAACAATGCACTATGTAGAGAAGCAAACTGTAAATAGGAACTCCTCTTTGCAACTAATCTAGCTATATAGCATAACCTAACACAGTCAAAAAAATCTTTTTCATATAAAGGAGATCTCATTGAATTTATCAACCAGTTAAATGTGGATGATTAAAAAAAGGAACTTCCTGTCCACTTCACCTCATCAGCACGACCCAGTTGAGCAGATCTGAATTAGGAATTTGCCAGGTACTTTTAATGTATATTATAGGTCTACGCATGAGAAGGCTACCATGCCTGACATAGTATGAAGATGGTAAATGCATGTTTTGATCCCAGATTTGATTATATATTTGCACTGTTAAATTGAAAATAAAACTAAAAAGCACATGTCAAGTTAGGTGACCAAAAATATACATTTTGGCTTGGGATGTCAACCCTGGCACTATCAGAGGAACTGGTGTTTGACAATATCTGTGAACTGTGGACTGTTTATCCTATGTCAATCCTATTATAAAACATTGTAAAGTCATCTACAACCTGTAGCTATCCTTTACTTGCCCCAGTTGTTTCCTTGCAGAATTTGGTCATGTGTGCTTCATACCCAGGGCTAATTCTAATTTCCAGTACAGCAAAGAATACATTTAAAGAGATTTGATTTTCCTGGGAACAATTAAACTCTTTTAACGTATTCATAGAATTATGATGCTCCATGATTTTCAGCCTTAGGGCTCATTAGCTTCCAAAGAGTGGTGGGGCTATTGACATCTCATCCTTACTTCTCACCAACACTACCATGATGAACTGGTTGTTAGATCAGGTCCTATGATGGGTGTTAATGAAGCCTTATAGGTATTCATGATAATCACAAATATGGCCCGAGACTTTAGTCCTCTTTTTGCACATTTTAAGCTGAGATATATAATTTAATGAAAGGCCCATCTCTAAGAGGTTAACTGTTTTCTAAAAACCTTGTTTAAGTCTTCTTTATATTATCTTTCTTACCTATACTATACAGGGGCTAAATGGTTAGCACTTCCGCCTGGCATTACTAGGGTCATTGGTTTGAATCCCAACCATGGCACCACCTGCCTCGAGTTTTCATGTTCTCCCTGTACCTGTGTGGTTTTCCTCCGGGTATTCCCGTTTCCTCCTACTCTCCAAAGACATGTTGGTAGGTTAATTGGATCCCGTCTAAATTGTCCCTAGTATGTGTATGTATGAATGTGAGTTAGGGACTTTAGATTGTACATTCCTTGAGGGTTAGGGACTGATGTGAATGTGCAATGTATATGTTAAGCACTGCAAAAATTGACGGCACTATATAAGTACCTGTACTAAATAATACAATAAATATACTACACTAGTAAATATATCATGCTCTTTCCTTTAACCTAATATATTTTAATGCATACTTTTATTATCTTCTCAACAGACCGCTTGGCTCAGGGTGTGGCACCACTACCTCCATCGTGAAGAGAGGATGGGGAGTGAGGGAGCGAGTAGTGCTTTGGGTCCTCTGCAAGTTGGCGTGCACCTCATCGTCCTGCTTTGTATATTCAGACACTCAAATTGCAATGCTGAAATGACTACTGGCCAGACTCCAGGGATGCACATTCAGACCAGAGAAGAAGGGAACCAGACAGATCCAGGACCTGGTAGCAAGCACCAACCTTTGGTTTTTAATCACATCTACAATTTTAATGTCCCCCTGGGATTTCCATGCACATTGGAACCCGAGTCTCCAGAAGATGCAAGCTGGGTGTCTCAACAAACTGAGAACGCGCCAGATGCTGGGAGCCAGATAACCTTTACACACAGTATCCGAGTTCCACAGAGGTTGTGTCAGTGCTACACGGCCCCTCATGCTGTGCAGCATCTCCTCAGCAGGATTGAGGCTCTGGAAAGGGAGGTGATGCTGCTCCGAGAGCGCTGTAATGAGAGGGGATGTCAGGACGCAGAAGCTACAGGTATGAACTATTGCTTAAGATCCCATAAATGAATTATTCATGTGCATTTATTTTTATATGCATACTAAAGTTACATTAATACCTTTGGGGATGATTGAAGAAAAAGGATATGGAATGCCCACAACAACAGATTTCACCTGTCACTTCAATTCTCTCAAGGAAATGCAGCTCTTATATAATACAAACAACAGCTCCAGCCTTCTGCCAGTTGTACACTTGATCATGATATTAAAGGGTAACTCCAATTTCATTGGAAAAATATAGCAAATAAAAAATGTAATCTAGCATATAACATTGCTACACAAGCCGTATTGTAATTCAAAGTTAATAAAATGACTTTTCCTTTTCAATCTGCAGCTGCTGTAATTTTCTGTAAAATTCAATGCAATATGGCAAGCCGGGGGCATTCTATACGCTACTGGTGTACAGAATGCCTCCAAAAATGTAAATTCCTGCTTGTGTGATTGACTCACTGATATTCCCAGAAGTTTGCACTAAGATACAAATCAGATTTTAGGCACCCCCTACAACAGTAGGTTTTGGTGAGATATTCCCAAGGGTTTAAGAATTTTAAACAGATGCAATCCCTGCAGCTTTCCTCATTAGAATACTGAGAGTGCTCCAGATGATTGTAATGCACCAGGCTCTCCCATTCATAATCAGTATCCAAAGGACACAGTGAAACAAACAGCTATTTCTTCAGGGCAACAAAAGGTAGGAATCTGCTAAAAAGTTTGTAAAAATCCCTGCAATGTACATTAGTCACCCAGAGAGTATTGTTTTTCCTCAACAAAAGTGGAATTACTGCTTAAGCTGTTTCTGGGCATTGTGGACATTAAGCTGTATAAAGACAATCACTCAATATAGCAGGTGAATTGTGGAAATTATACAAACTATAACTGTGCATACAAACCCAATTATACTAGTCATGGGCCTTTTAATGTTCAAAACAAATGTAAATTAAAATGTGTGCATTCATGTACCCCGTGCCTAATCCGCAACTTGACCTTCATAGTTAACCCTAATTTTCACCTAATCTCTAACTCTTAACCTCTTTTAACCAGTTATGACCCTATAAACAAAGCACAATTCAATATTTAGGCATGTATAGATGGTGCGCCTAGGCGATCCAAGCAGAAGTGGGAGCAGGTACCTGTCAAAAACCCAACTCCCCCAAAAAATAATGTGTGTCCAAAGGTGTTAGAGGAGGGGGGGAGCACAAATTCCTCTTTAGAGTGAAGTTCCACTTAAAGGGTGCAAATTTTGTTGTGTTCCAAAAACATGCAGTTTAACCGATATATATTCGCTACAAACATTTCGTCCGCTTGTCACTCTTGAGGTCTATCCTAATGATTTTATGTCATGCTGTAAGAATCAATGAAAGTTATTTCTCATGTGACCAGTGGACGTTTCACCCAAGCTGTATTTTCATTTTGTGTTATAGCAAGGGGCAAGAAGAAGGAAAAAATATACTTAAGGTGCCTTCAGACACAAAAGTAATCTTTGTCCAATCTGATCTAGTTGGAAAATCTTTGTATCCTTAAAGGCACCTTCATGATCATGGGCAACATCAAATCTGCTTCAAAAAAGTTGGTCAGCTGGGATGGATTTTTTGGTCCATCACTTATGTTTCCCCTGTGACAGGCTGAAGCACACAGTGTCTCTCCTCCCTCCTCCACAAACATGTTAGTTTGCATAAGGTTTTTTATTTGTTTAAAAAGCTCAGTCTAAACATTCAGTCATATATCCAGCTTTGTTTAGGAGCTCGTCTGGAGAATTGCTCCTCTCTTTGTGTTGATTAGATTGAGCTACTGGGGTTGATTTACTAAACCTGGACAGTGCGAAATCTGGTGAAGTTCTGCATAGAAACCAATCAGCTTCCAGTTTTTATTGTCAAACTTTAATTAAACAAGCTGAAGTTAGAAACTGATTGGCTACCATGCACAGCTGCACCAAATTTTGCACTTTCCAGTTTTGCATTGCATTGTTGAGGAACAATAAAATAACCTGTTAAGGTGGGTATTAATGTGAAAACTTTTATGATGTTTTGAAATTCGCTAAAACAAAAGATTGAATATTGTCTGGATATTGATAATTTACAGTACAATCACTTGGTATACACTCCACTTTGGAGATTTGTAAAGCCAAATGTAAACAATTTAAAATAACTAAACGTCTTCCCTAAGATCAAACACCACAAGGTACTATATCAAATACTGGTGAATTGCTTCCAATATGACATAACAGATCAAATATCATATATCCTCCTACCATAACCTTTTATCATAAACAGATCACCCCAGTATTCAATATCTTTTTGTGAATAAACACAGCTTATGTGAAAGGTAAAGTCTATAGGCTTGGAAAAATCCATATGTAAATGGGATTTTTCCTCTCGGGGGATCAAGAAAGAATTTTTTCCCCTGCAGGAGCAAATTGGATTGCTGATTTTTTTGCCTTCCTCTGGGCCCACTGTGGATGTAGGATTATAACTTTTTTTTTTATTTTAATGGTTGAACTGGATGGACTTTTGTCTTTTTTGGCCAGACTAACTATGTAACTATGAATGTGCAAAAAAAATACATATATAGATCTCAAGGCATAAAAAAAAAAAAAAAAAATGTAGTCAAATGTAAGAGTCCCATACACCAACCAATCTTTGTGCAATCTTTAATTGATATATATATATATATATATATTCTTGTCAGAGCAGCAATTTGACTTCCTTCAGTGTGAATAAACACCACCGTGCCCTTCACCACACCTCATGGGTATCTCCTCATCTTATATCATGGAGCCCACTGCAAAAGGAGGGTCACTTGCTCTTTTCTTCTATACTTGAGACCACAATCCTCTTCAGCATTCACCCAGTCATTACTGATCTCCTAGCAATAGATGTATTAAAAGGAAACAAAGAAACCGCTAGTTTATTTCCATAAGAAAGTTAAAATTCCACTCACATGTTAAACAGTTCATAGAGGCATGTCGCAGGCTATTAGCATACTTTCCAAAATGGCGTCTAAGCTTCGCCCAGCGTGATGAAGTCACTGCCCACAAGGTACTATTACAGTAATTAACCTAAAAAAACTACTTTATGTCTTCTGTTTTTCTGACTTAGTTTAACTTTTATTACTAAAGGCTTGACTCCCCTTATTCTTGGAATATTCTTGGATTAATCTGTGTCTAGGACTTCAGTTGCCAATAATTCACTCTTTTTTGACAGGATTAAGGCAGGTGGATAGGGCTTAGACAAGAAATCAGGGAAGCAAATCCTTAGTAGCAAAAGGAAACCCGAATCTAAAAAGGGAAAGAAGGGAAGATATGAGGATTTTTGAGGCTCTGCAAAGATATTAGCAGGCACATCATATTGTCTGCTCCTATGCAGTACTTTTACATTTAAAACTTTTAAACAGTTGATGGGTTCACTTTATGTAACGTGTTATAGCCACATCATCACAAGAAAAGAAAAGAAAAGTATTCTGACCACTGACTTTCAAAGTGTTCTTAGCTGTAGTCTCAGGTATTAAGCTTATCTACACAGGCAGCCTTACCTTCATTCATGTTGTTTCTTTGTATGGTACTAGAAAGAAGAGATACTTGTCCATGTATTACATCAGACAGTCTTTTAAGAGTCTACACAGTACATTTAGCTTGAAGTCAACAGCTCTTACAATAAGCCCGGTATTCAGTCCATTCACTAAGTTAATACACTGTGTGCATTAAGACCTGATTCAAAGTATTGTGTAACAGAGCTGGCCGGCAGCACTGTATGAAAAATCCATAATCCATTTTCATCCTAGTCTTAACTTTGAACTGTTGTCATTCAGTCATGGATTTTTAAAATTCACTTTTTGTTTCCCAAGAGGTGGATCAATAAACAACAATTAAAAAGCACATTTCCTTCATCACAAACTCTCTTTCTATTTTTCTTTTTGTCCTTGCAAAAAAGCTAATACTTACCGCTTATATCTAAAAAAAAAAGAAACTTTATGATTTAATTTGTCAGGAAAAACAAGATTCATCCAGAAACTAAGCATAAGGTATGGTCCAGTGGCTGCTGAGGAACTACAATTCCTAGCTTTTCTTGACAGTCAGGACGCTACTAAAGCTCAAGCTAAATAGAATGTGGCTCAACAACCAAATCCTTAAGATTTGGGTGCTGATTAATCTTCCAGATGAAAGGTCCAACGAGTGTTACCAACCTTAAATAATATTCACTGGCACGACACTCAAATTTTACTGGCATTTCCAAAAGGTAAAAAATGTAAGTTTAAAGTGCAAATTTCATTATTTAGGTTACAAAAAAGTACAATATGCAATCAGCAATATGATTTAACCACTTGCCCTCCAGAGGATTTACCCCCCTTTCTGACCGGGCCTTTTTTTGTAATACGGCATTGCGTTATTTTAACTGACAATTACGTGGTCATGCAACGCTGCACCCTAATGAAATTTATGTTCTTTTTTTCCCACAAATAGAGCTTTCTTTCGGTGGTATTTGATCACCTGTGCATTTCAAAAACTAAACTAAAATCTAAAAAAGGGAAATAAGTGGTAAATCCACCTGCGCTGCTGCGTTTACAATATATGATATAGAGACAGCTGCCAACATCCAATCCTCACCTTTTAAATGGACATATAATATACAAATAATCAATATTGATGCAGCGCTGTGATAACTAAGTATCAAATCAAATATGGTTAACCATAGTAACTGTATGACTTAACAATAAAGTGGGTTTCAACCGTGAGAAAACAGTGTATTCTGTGTCAAACAGCCCGCACAATCTCGACACACAGTGAATCCCTCTATGACATATAAATCACTATTTATAGATGGTAAAGACAAAAAAATTGCAGTCCACAGTATCCAGTATAGATGTATAAACACGCTTTTAGAGGACACACATGCTCCTGTGCTCGTGCAAAGTGGTAGGTGACAATCCTTATATGGCTAGCATGCCCGCTCACCTTCCCCCTGCGACCCACAGGGGCCAAATAGCCTTACGGGTCACACCTTGACCCTATGCGTTTTCTCCAGGTGCAAGATACTCTTCACTCTCCAATGCTCTCTCCTTCACCATCTGCTATTCCCCCTGAATAGGTACCGCTGTGCATGTACTTAAAAACTCATGGGATGGTGGCAGTCATGAAACAAAAATACAAAGATCCTCCATAGTGCAAAACTGTATATCACATTTATTCTGTTTAAAACCGCCAAGTTACAACTCACATTTCAGCAGACGAAATTTCACTTGTAACACCTCTCATGGGTGTACTGAGGCACTCTGGTGTAGCAAAATGGTGAAGCTACGAGGGGCGTGGCGTAACGCGTAGATGTGACGTAGTGACGTGGTGACGCACTTCCGGGTTGGCGCCATTTTGCTACACCAGAGTGCCTCAGTACACCCATGAGAGGTGTTACAAGTGAAATTTCGTCTGCTGAAATGTGAGTTGTAACTTGGCGGTTTTAAACAGAATAAATGTGATATACAGTTTTGCACTATGGAGGATCTTTGTGTTTTTGTTTCATGACTGCCACCATCCCATGAGTTTTTAAGTACATGCACAGCGGTACCTATTCAGGGGGAATAGCAGATGGTGAAGGAGAGAGCATTGGAGAGTGAAGAGTATCTTGCACCTGGAGAAAACGCATAGGGTCAAGGTGTGACCCGTAAGGCTATTTGGCCCCTGTGGGTCGCAGGGGGAAGGTGAGCGGGCATGCTAGCCATATAAGGATTGTCACCTACCACTTTGCACGAGCACAGGAGCATGTGTGTCCTCTAAAAGCGTGTTTATACATCTATACTGGATACTGTGGACTGCAATTTTTTTGTCTTTACCATCTATAAATAGTGATTTATATGTCATAGAGGGAATCACTGTGTGTCGAGATTGTGCGGGCTGTTTGACACAGAATACACTGTTTTCTCACGGTTGAAACCCACTTTATTGTTAAGTCATACAGTTACTATGGTTAACCATATTTGATTTGATACTTAGTTATCACAGCGCTGCATCAATATTGATTATTTTTAAAAACTAAAAAAGACCAACAATTTTGAAGAAAAAAAAACAATATTTTAGACTTTTTGCTATAAAACATGTCCAGTAAAAAAATGTAAAAAAATCTAATTTCGGCATAAATTTAGGCCAAAATGTATTCTGCTACATGTCTTTGCTAAAAAAAAAATCCCAATACGTGTAAATTAATTGCGTTACTTGAAAGTTATAGCATCTAAAAAATGGCAGCACATGTACTGGAATTTTTTTTTTTATTTTTATACTAGTAATGACGGCAATCAGCAACTTATAGCGGGACTGCGGCAGGCATTCTGACACTGTACTAATGACACTGGGCAGGAAGGGGTTAACATCTCGGGCGATCAAAGGGTTAACTGTGTGCTGTGTGCCGTTTTAATGTGTGTGCTATGTGTGTTTTACTAGGCAAACACATTGCTGTTTATTCCTCTGCTGTACAGAGATATACATAGAAGCGTGTGCGCCCCCTGTTGGGAAATGCAAATCACGTATATATACATGATTTTGCACAGCCCTGCCACTCTGTAGCAGTACTTCTGTCTGCCAATGGCGGCTCAGATAAGGTGGCGCGCGCGCATGTGCCCCCTATCAGGAAATGCAAATCGCATATATATATATACACGTGATTTTGCACAGCCCTGCCGCCCTGTAGCAGTACTTCTGCTATAGGGCAGAGGGGAAGCAGTTAAGGTAGATATTAAGGCAAAATACATATTTATTCATTTATTATTTTATTTTTGATATAGTAAGTAAGTAGCTCAGGGACAGGACTCAGCAGGGCAAGAAGTTAGAATGGGCAGGCACACACACATGAAACTGACTCTCACAGTGATACTGACAGCAGTGTGCAGCAGATCAGATGATGATGACACCTCCCCGACATGCCACATCCCCTGAGTCACAGTGACAGTCTCGCTCCACGTCAGGTGGTCCCTTCAGTCCACTCCAGTCCAAACAGCACTGACAGTCCAGCTCCCGGCTTGCCTTGCTCCTGTCTGGCAGACTCACACACGAGGCTCTGGCTGCTCTGCTCGGCTCCCTTGTACCATGACATCACTCAACATGCTCAGGCACCGCCTCCATCAGACTCGCCCCCTCCAGAACCACCTGAGCACACTGTAGCAGACACTCAGATGGTCTCACCAGGCTACGGACCAGAACTGCGCATGCACAGTTCTGAGATGAGCGTCACAGCCATATTTTTAACTTTCAACCTTTTCCTGTCATGGGCATTTAGTGGCAGGAGAAAAGTGACCATTTTTTACTGGCTACAAGTAAAAATACTGACATTGGCAACACTGGGTCCTAGTAGAACGTGCACACTCATGCGCTAAAAGTCAAGTAACAGAGTATTTTAGTGCTGCTCAACTTCTGACCTCCACTGATATCATGTTAGGGATCCGGGTATGACCAAAGATGTGTGGACTGACACAGGGAAGTAGCAGGCTTCAGGAACACAGGCGTAGTCCGGGCTGGAGAAGTGGAATGGTCAGGCGGGCCGTAAGGTACTGTCAGGCACCGCCCGGCGGGATCTCTAGTGACCCACAGAACAGGATTCCCCAGGGCGCAGAGTCTAAGCCCCAGTCTGCCTTTTCACCAGAGCCCCTGATGGTGGGGATGGACTTGGCGCAGGACTGAGACCAGGTCGCGGCCCCTGAGTGCACCCAACTGTGGTAGAGGGGTCCGCCGAGGGTATGTACCGGGGGAAATCCTGATGTGAAGGGGCTGGCAGGTTTGGATAGTAGTGACTGGATCTGTGCGGGATGGATGGATCGTCTGGGTAGCGTCAGGCGTAGTCAGGCAGGCCAGGTCAGCAACGTGCGGGCAGTGAGGTACCGGAGGAGCAGGTAGAGAATAGTCAGGGTCACAAGCCGGTTCAGTAACTCACGGGCAGTGCGGTACAGAGGATCAGGCAGAAGGATGGTCAGGCAAGCCAGGGGTTCAACAGGAAATGATCAGCAGAGGTCAGGATCAAAGCAGGGTCAGCAACTAGGCAGGAACACAGGATACCAGGTACAGGGGCTCATGGGAAACATACACCAAGGCCCTGATCACAGGCCTGGTCATTCCTTAAATACACCTCCTGCAATCAGCCCCAGGTGTTGGCTGACTGAAGGAGTGAGCTTCTGGCTGCTGAGAGCACCCGCTGGTCAGCCCTGGTACTGCAGCCCACACGGCAGGTGAGTCCCACCACCAGTGCTGAGTCCATTCCTGACATATCAGCAGAAAAATGTAGGAATTTTGTGTTTTTACTACTGAAAATGCAATTGTGACTGGTTTTGCTGACACATAGCCTTTTAAATAATTTGAAGTGTGAATTTTATTGATAGGTTCACTTTAAGCAATCTTATTATACTTGCTCAAAGATCATGGCTGCCTGTGTGTGACCCGCAATGGCTGCCATGGAATCAACCACTCTACTAGACCTAAAGCTAAATACATTGTGGCCCAAACAACCAAATCATGTAGTCTCTGGGTGCTTATCTTCCTGACGAATGGTCCCGGTACAAACATGTACATTTGGTCAGACAAACATCCATAACCAGGGGCGGACTGACCATTTGGAAACTCGGCACTGCCCGAGGGCCTGGGGTCAGTAGGGGGCCCCATGAGATGCCCCTGGTACCTTTTTCATAGGCTTTTTTGAGTTTGGGCAAGGACACAGGGGCCCCATGATCCCCTCTTGCCCAGGGGCCCCATGAGTTGTCAGTCCGCCCCTGTCCATAACCCACTTCATTCCAGTCTTAACTCTGAACTACCAATGAAAAAGGCAGGGGAATCATAAAAGTATGCCTAGGGTCCTGAGTACAAAAAAATTGTGTTGTCCAAGATAAGCCTTTCCACTTAAAGTGACATACTACCAGAGCAGAAGTGCTGAAGATCTGTTTGCAAAATTATGTGTTTGTTAGAGTACATGTTTGGAAGGAAGTGGAAGCTGAAGATCTGTTTGCAATCTATGTGTAAGATAACTGAAATGTTTATAAGTAAGTGAATTAGCTGTTGGTGTAGTCTGCAGAGTTGGTGGTCAAAAATGGTGAGGGTGTCATGAATCGGCAGCAGGAATGGCCAGATCTGTGTGGCTACACTCAGAAAACTGGGACCAGACTGTATATGCTTTAAGTGAAACAAAAATCATCCAAACACCAGCACACAACAAACATAAAAATGCAAGTGAACTAAACACCCAGTGACAGAATCCTGATCTAAGCAACCTGACAAACACAAAGCCTAACTAACAACTAGCTATATACAATATATACAAAATGGGGAACACAGAAAGGCAAGGGAAAACTTGAGGTGCAGGGAGCAGATGGGAAGGGAAAACAAAACTGGGAAAATGAAGAGCAAGAACAAGGGAGCAGGCTATTGGGTACAAGGCAGGAGCAAGATCGGGATAAATGGCAAAAGGATCTGGCAGCAACAAAGCACTGGGGCAAGGTGACTAATAGGGGAGGACCTAAATACCCTCCCAGCAGCAAGCATCAGGTTGAAACTGATTACTGGGATCTGCTGGCTGCTAGGAGACACCTGCTGGTGGACACTGGAACTACTACTCACAGGTAGGATCCAGGTCCTGACAGAAAGCAATGTATGAACTCTCACAATGAAGTATTGTTTAAATGCTCACTTCCATGTTACCATTTCATCGGTATAACATCATGCCTGAGTACTGGACAACATCTACTATTCCTGGATTGTGAATTTCCCATAAATGTATAAATGCCCATCACCCAACTTACACATAGCCATGGCAGTTCCCTAAATCAGATGATATTATTCTTTTGTTTATGCGTAGCCCCTATCTCTGCCGACTGTATTCTGAAGGAAGGCTACAGATCCTGTACTAGTTGTTATTCCACTTTGAGATAAGCAGCAGTGACAGTGCAGGGTATTTCAGTGCCACTCATCTTCTACTCTCCACTGACATCAGCACAAACATTTAAGATTTTTTTTGTATAAAGAAAGATCCATTTTTATTGCTAAAAATAAAAGTGTGATTTGGTGTTGATGACACATAAGAATTGTATTGATAGGTCTACTTTAAGCAAAGTTATTGGGTTTGCACAAAGATCATGGTTGCCTGTGTGGCCAGAGTCTAGATCTATTCAAGGAAATCAGAGACATATTTTATCACTCACAGTTATTAAGCACTGGCTCAGATCAAACACAGCATGTGAAGTTCACAGTATCACACAAAAGCTTGACATGATCTGAGTACAAACACAAATCAATAAGTCTTCAACTTATCTAATTATCTTACCATAGTCATAGAAATTAAACTGCAAGACGCTGCAAGCATTCTTGCCAGCAGGATATATTTCCTTTAATGGAAAAACCTTAGTTATATCCAGTACAGCCATATGTCAGTGTTTAATGTAAAGGCTGACCATAAAGAGGCAGAAGTAGGAAGATTCGTATTGACACAACAGAGCACCAACACCCAAAAATTCTAGTTCAATTTTAAACTCACTGTTTTAAAACAGTACATTCCATATATGTCTCTAATGTGTTTTAGGGGCAAGGAAATCACCCCCTTCATCAGCTGGAACCAAGAAATAATTTACATACGCAAATGAAATAAAGTCAATAAAAAAGATCATAGTTCATCAATCAAAACATTTATCTATTAATTGTATAACCACTTGCCCCCCTGAGGATTTACCCCCCTTCATGACCAGGCCATATTTTGCAACGCTTTATTTTGGTGGTATTTGATTGCCTGTGCGGTTTTATTTTTTGTGCTATAAGCAAAAAAAGAACAACAATTTTGAGAAAAAAAAACAATAGTTTGGACTGTTTGCTATTAAATACGTCGAGTAAAAAAATGTAAAAAATCATATTTCGCTAGAAAAAAATCCCAATACGTGTAATTTAATTGGTTTACGTTAAAGTTATAGCATTTACAAATGGCGGTATAGATAATGGGATATTTTTTCTACAAGTAATGGCGGCGATCAGCGACTTTTACCGGGACTGTGACGGACATTCTAACACTGGAGGGTAACTAACTTGGTGTCATTGACACCCCAGTGACACCATAACATTGATCAGTGCTAAAAAAAAGCACTGACACTGTACTAATGACACTGGGCAGGAAGGGGTTAATGTAAGGAGTGATCAAAGGGTTAACTGTGTGCTGGGAGTGTTTTACTAGGGACGGGGGGTGTGTTCTTCACTGTAAGCACAGTGATCGGGATGGCTGTACTGTACACAGCCATACCGAGCAGTGTGCTCGAGCTGACAGGGAAGAAGATTGTTTTTAAACAAAACAATCTTCCTCCCCATCGGAGATGTTCAGTAATCACTGGGCTCTGGTGGGTAATTACCGGCCAGGACCCGATGAGTGACATCCACGGCTGCGAATGGCAGCGCGGGTAGGGCGCGCGACCGGATCCCGCGTGCCCCCTACCCGGAAATGCAGAATTATATATACACGTGATCCTGCACACAGGTGCCGCCCTGTAGCAGTATATCTGCTATAGGGCGGTCCTAAAGCGGATAATTAATTCATAATGAGATGATGTATACTAGTATCAAATGTCTAAGATGAACACTTTGTTTATATATACACTATATTGCCAAAAGTATTGGGATGCCTGTCTTTACATGCACATGAACTTTAATGGCATCCCAGTCTTAGTCCGTAGGTTTTAATATTGAGTTGGCCCCGCCCTTTGCAGTTATAACAGCTTCAACTCTTCTGGGAAGGCTGTCCACAAGGTTTAGGAGTGTGTCTATGGGAATGTTTGACCATCTTCCAGAAGCACATTTGTGAGGTCAGGCACTGATGTCAGATGAGAAGGTCTGGCTCGCAGTCTCCGCTATAATTCATCCCAAAGGTGTTCTATCTGGTTGAGGTCAGAACTCTGTGCAGGCCAGTCAAGTTCCTCCATACAAAACTCGCTCATCCATGTCTATATGGACCTTGCTGTGTGCACTGGTGCGCTGTCATGTTAGAACTGGAAGGGGCCCCAAACTGTTCCCACAAAGTTGGGAGCATGAAATTGTCCAAAATGTCTTGGTATTCTGATGCCTTAAGAGTTCCCTTCACTGGAACTAAGGGGCCAAGCCCAACCCCTGAAAAACAACCCCACACCATAATCCCCCCTCCACTGTTCTCTTGGCAACTGCCAAACCCAGACGCGTCTATCGAATTGCCAGACAGAAAAGCGTGAAACATTAAGATAAAAAGTACATTTGCCATTTGTCTATATTAGTAATCATAGTCCAGTTCAGTGAGAAATGCTGTGCCAGTGTTTCAACAATTTACAACAAACTGAAGTCCATACAAATCTATGATAGTGAGCTCCAGTGCCAGCAATCCATACTTCATACATTGATACAGAAAAACCTACCTGTATATTAAATAAATAAAGTAGCATCTTAAGCTGGCCTTACACCTGTAGATTTTCGTTCTAAAACTCTTGTTTTCAGAATGTTCGTTTGATTATTGGGTTAAAGCGTTAGATTTGATTATTGTTTTAAGAAGAGTGAGCAGAATAATGGAAAGACAAGGATGGAAAATTTTAATGAATCTCATGGGAAACAACAAATTTCTTTACGTTAAATTAGCTCCAGGCTGGGAAAATGTGTAACTAGTGTTATATGCATGCACTTATTCCAGATGATCAATTGAAAATCAAGACATTGACAGGGTACTTGAATGAAAAATTATTTGAAATCAGTTGAGTCCATGAAAGCACCATTGAATGCTCGGATAAACAATTTTGATCCTTTCTCGTCCAAATGTTCAAACGAAAATCTACAGGTGTAAGGCCAGCTTTAGACCAGTATGTAGGTGCTTACCCTGAAAAACCGTGACAAGGATAATTCTGCCTTTTTGTACAGAAATGTGTGAAAGCATTGTAAGAGGGTATTGTAATCTTTGTGACAGGTAAGAATATCTGTAGGTGTTATATTTACATGTTACCATGCATTCACATAACAAAAAATGTGTGCTACTTCCACTTAAAAAAACGTGATTTTGCTTTGCATGATTGGATATTTGACATGAGGACAGCCTAAAGCGATATTAAACCCAAAACCAAAAATTTAATATATTGGAGCTTATCGATCATTAGATGTAGTGGCTTTTTTAGTTTTTTTAGGCTATTTTACCTCTGTTTTCACCTGGTGATCTGGCCAATAACACACCTCCTGCATTAGAGAACCTTCACTCTGGTTGAAGGAGCACAGGGGCACAGCAGACGGCAGCATTGCCAATCTGGGGGGAGGAGAGGTTAGATGTACTAGCAGATTTAAATACACTAAGAAATGGAAGCCAAACTCCAGCTAGTGCTTTATAAGCAGTTACAATAAATAGTATTTTTAAAGGTTTAAAGGTTTTTCATAAATAAATAAGAGTTGATCATTTTAAGCACCCCTGCTAGCATTAAATGGTTTGTTTCATCTCTGTAACTGATACATTCTGCTGGAGAGTTTGTTTCTTTTGAAAAACAACAGACTTACTGACTGGATGAATTACAAAAAAACACAGTCCTCTCCTCATCTCTTCACCCTCCTTATCTCTATAAGCAGACAGCGCAGGAAGTTATCAGCTTTCAATTTTACTGTCAAAATCTACTGATATTTTTTGAACTTCTAAGAAGATAAAAAAAAAATATATAACAATTGTATATTTAGTAGATAAAGGGAGAAAATAAGAGAAATTCATTGTTAAAATTTGCATACACTTTAGAGGGTTAGTTTTTTCAGAAAAAAATGTAAAGATGAACTAACACCCCACACCATCCCCATGGCCCTGACAGTCCTTTCCTCCATGGGCAAGGAGCTGTCAGTGCCCACGCAACTGGTGTAGTGGTACTGGGATTAGAAATCCATGCTCTTCTTACCTTTCTTCCTGTTGGGCTTCAATTCTGATTGGTCAATGCCAACATGTGACCACTGTGAACCAATTGGAATCACTCTAATCCATTGAAAGCCCTACAGAAAGAAGGGGAAGAAGATCGCGCATTGACAGCTTATCACCCATGGAGGGAAGTACAGTGAGGGCCAGGTAGGAAGGGGGGGTAGAGGATGGAGAGTGTTTGTTCACCTTTTAATTTTTTCTAAAGAGGTGAACTTACACTTTAACTTTCAGTTAAATGTCTTGATAATTGTAATAAAAACGAATAACACACAATATGAACTTCTTGCTAATACCCTAAAGTTTCCATTTAAATTGATTCATATCCTAAACAAATTATCAAATTTCTGGTGTCACCGATCTATTTTTTTCTTTTTAAATTTCTTTTATCTCATAGGAAGTTAGACTAGTGCTGTTGCCTAAACCAGCTCCAGTAACCTTTATGATATTGGATAAATTGTGCGAGATGCAGGGAGGCTGAGAAAGCACACCGGGTCAAACTGTTTGCTGAAAACTTGCGAAAGCAGAAGTCTATAATGAACGGGGTGATGGATGTGCAGACTAGACTGCCAGAATTTACATGAAGACAGCAATAAAACTTTGAAAATCCTTAGAAAACACACAGGAGAGTTCTACATGCAGAGAAAATAAAGGAAGGACTAATTAATACTTATCTGACAAGTATTTATGAGGAATGGAGTCCCTGCAATCTCATTACGCGCTAATCTCAGTGCTGTCAGAGCAGAAGGTTGCCAGGTCGATGCAGTGGTCAGTAGGAAATGTAGATTGTTAAGTGGGAGAGGAAGTTTGCAGTCTGGCGTATTGATGAGCACTACAGGCTGAGAGCAGGGAAAGAAGCATTACCGACACAGGAATCAATGCCGAAGGTGAAAAAAGGGCAAACACAGGAAAATGATGGGATGTGATTTCTTTGATTAGGATGTCATGAATGTATGAAAGGAGAAGGCATAACCAGTAATTATTGTAATACCCTGTGGTGTGAACTAGTATTTTCCAAATGAGAGGGAAGGGTGGAGGCCCTGGGCTCTACCACAATTATAGGATGCATTACACGCGTAGTCAGTTATGACAGGAAAAGGAAAAGCTAAGTAATACGTATGTGGTGTAACCAAAGCGTTGGTGGGTAAGGAATGTCTTTTTGCTCATGACACAAAAGTCTGCAATAAGGTTTCTTTATCGCGAGAGGCAGGAGGTCCTGCTTCCCCTACATAGATCTGTAGTTATCACTAGAGAGATAACCAGGAAGGAGGTCCTGATTCCTTTATATATAGATCTTTAGTTATCACTAGAGAGATAACCAGGAAAGAGGTCCTGCTTCCCCTACATAGATCTGTAGTTATCACTAGAGAGATAACCAGGAAGGAGGTCCTGATTCCCCTACATAGATCTTTAGTTATCACTAGAGCAGGGGCGGACTGACAACTCATGGGGCCCCCGGGCAATAGGGGATCATGGGGCCCCTGTGTCCTTGCCCAAACTCAAAAAAGCCTATGAAAAAGGTACCAGGGGCATCTCATGGAGTTCCCTACTGACCCCGGGCCCTCGGGCAATGCTCGAGATTCCAAATGGTCAGTCCGCCCCTGCACTAGAGAGATAACCAGGAAGGAGGTCCTGCTTCCCCTACATAGATCTGCAGTTATCACTAGAGAGATAACCAGGAAGGAGGTCCTGATTTCCCTACATAGATCTTTAGTTATCACTAGAGAGATAACCAGGAAGGAGGTCTTGATTCCCCTACATAGATCTGTAGTTATCTTTAGAGACATAACCAGGAAGGAGGTCCTGATTCCCCTACATAGATCTGTAGTTATCACTAGAGAGATAACCAGGAAGGAGGTCCTGATTCCGTTATATATAGATCTTTAGTTATCACTAGAGAGTTAACCAGGAAGGAGGTCCTGATTCCCCTACATACAGTCAGGTCCATAAATATTGGGACATCGACACAATTCTAACATTTGTGGCTCTATACACCACCACAATGGATTTGAAATGAAACGAACAAAATGTGCTTTAACTGCAGACTGTCAGCTTTAATTTGAGGGTATTTACATCCAAATCAGGTGAACGGTGTAGGAATTACAACAGTTTGCATATGTGCCTCCCACTTGTTAAGGGACCAAAAGTAATTGGACAATTGGCGTCTCAGCTGTTCCATGGCCAGGTGTGTGTTATTCCCTCATTATCCCAATTACAATGAGCAGATAAAAGGTCCAGAGTTCATTTCAAGTGTGCTATTTGCATTTGGAATCTGTTGCTGTCAACTCTCAAGATGAGATCCAAAGAAGGAAGGAGGTCCTGATTCCCCTACAGATATCTTTAGTTATCACTAGAGAGATAACCAGGAAGAGGTCCTGATTCCTTTATATATAGATCTTTAGTTATCATTAGAGGGTCACCAGCAGGAAAGAAGTTCCAATTACCCCATATAAATCTTTAAGTTGACTATACACTAGTAGATTTTTTAATTAAAGTTTGCTTGAACAGTCATGAAAATTCTCATCAGTACATTTGGTGACTTGATGAATGCCTTTTGAAAGTACTTTACCATTTTTATTTGCTTTTAACATTTGAGTTTTGGAACAAATGGGATTTACCAAACGAAAACAGCATATACTGTTGGAAATTTGTTCATTGGAAAAAAGTTTCCATCCTGCTCTTATGGGTTTTCTCATCATTGCTTTTGAAAACTAACGTCAATTTGATCCTACTAGTGATTAGAAAATTGAACACATTCTTTAAATTAAGGATTTTGAATTACATTCTACTAGCAAGCTTTAGGCAGAACTCAGTTCGAATTGTGAAAGTTGTGAAGACCTCAATTACAAAAAGATATTCATAAAATAAAATGAGTCCAGAGATGGGTAACAAAACTGGTGAAAGCTCTAAGGCAAGTGTTACTAAACCCACTACAGTAAAATCAGAGAGACATGACTAAAATCTTTACATACTAGAAAGGTGTAAAGAAGGTTCAGGAGGGCAGTATTTTCAAAATGCAACCAAAATCAAGAACACAGGTACATGACCTCAAAGTACCAGTTGGAAAGTTCAAGACTAATTTTAGAAAGTATTATTTTACAGAAAGAGCAGTTGATGCTTGGAACAGGCATCCAGTAGAGGTAGCAAATTAGTCAACAATAAGTTGATTCAAACATGCTTGGAGTGCAGACAAAAAAGTAAAATAAACATATAAATAATAATATACAAATTTAAGAGTGGGGCAGACTTTATGCATCACTTGGTCTTTTTTTCACCACTCTTCTATGTTTCTAAATATAACATTTTTTGAAGAAATAGAAATCAATTTTATTCATATATCTTCATAGCAGCTTACTGTAAAATAAGAAACACACTAATACATCAAGTTAGGACACATCCAGCACAGAGTGTGGCCTGTTAACTGTGGGCCACAGATAGAGAGATGTGACTACATATAAAAATACAGCAAATGAGTGTCTGTTGAGAATTCATAAATCACTGTGAGGCATATGTAAAAAGCAATAAATAATGGATTCACTGAATGGTCACCATGTGTTCGCCATCATATGCATGTTGCAGCGTTTGCGGCATTTATAGAAAACACTGTATACTAGCCCCCCTTCCAGTGTTTTAACTTAAATCAGACCTGAGCTGGGGTGCAAATTTGCCTGGAGGCTTATGGCCAACGTACCTCTGGATTTGCCATCCTCCATCCATCTTCTCCAATTCTTCTTCTATGCCCATTGTATTCCCTTTAAGACATTAGGAGAGCAATAATGATGCAACTCTTGTGCATACAAGCTAGGGTTGCATTATCACAGCTGAGAGTGTACATTGCACATGTGCCAGTCATCAAAAAAACCCTCATAGACTTCTATGGACCTAGCAACTGGAGTGAAGCACAAGGGGTGAAAGTGTGCCTACAGCACAATATTGAGGGTGACAATCTCTGTATTGACGGGAAGGGCAATTAGTTTAATGTTTGTGTGGAATGTGGGACTGTTCAGATATTTTATCACGGCCCTATGACATTTGGTTACACCTGTTCATTTTACAAATATCATATATACATATATATATATATATATATACTCTCTCCGGCCACTTTATTAAGTACACCTTGCTAGTACCGGGTTGGACCCCCTTTTGCCTTCTGAACTGCCTTAATTCTTCATGCAATAGATTCAACAAGGTTTTGGAAACATTCCTCAGTGATTTTGGTCCATATAGACATGATAACATCATGTAATTGCTGCAGATTTGTCGACTGCAGATCCATGACCAAGGCAGGATGGATCAATGATTTCATGCTGCTTACGCCAAATTCTGACCCTACCATCTGAATGTTGCAGCTGAAATCGAGACTCATCAGACCAGGCAACATTTTTCCATTCTTCTATTATCCAATTTTGGTGAGCCTGTGAGAACTGTAGCCTCCATTTCCTGTTCTTAGCTGACAGGGGTGGCACCCGGTGTGGCCTTCTAATGCTGTAGCCCATCTGCTTCAAGGTTCGATGTGTTGTGAGTTCAGAGATGGTATTCTGCATAAATTGGTTTTAACAAGTAGTTGTTTGAGTTACTGTTGCTTTTCTATCATCTCGAACCATTCTCCTCTGACCTCTGACATCAACAAGGCATTTTTGTCCAAACAACTGCCGCTCACTGGATATTTTCTCTTTTTCATTCTTTGTAAACCCTAGAGATGGTTGTGCGTGAAAAATCCCTGTAGATCAGCAGTTTTTGAAATACTCAGACCAGCCCATCTGGCACCAACAACCATGCCATGTTCAAAGTCACTTAAATCCCCTTTCTTCCCCATTCTGATGCTCAGATTGAACTTTAGCAAGTCATCTTCACCATGTATACATGCCTAAATGCATTGAGTTACTGCCATGTGCTGCCATTGCTGCCAATACTCTGGTCTGAGTATTTCAAGAACTGCTGATCTACTGGGATTTTCACATACAACCATCTCTAGGGTTTACAGAGAATGGTCTGAAAAAAAGAAAATATCCAGTGAGCAGCAGTTGTGTGGACAAAAATACCTTTTTTGTGTCAGAGGTCAGAGGAGAAAGGGCAGGCTGGTAACTGCGACATTCAGATGGTAGGGTCAGAATTTGGGGGTGATGTAATGGTGTGGGGGATATTTTCTTGGCACTAGCAAGGTGTACCTAATAAAGTGACCGGTGAGTGTATATATTATTATAAATATTCTTAAATATTCCAGCAATATAGAAAGCATGTTTATGCATCTAGAATGTAAGCATATTTTACTTATCGAATTATTTCCTATTTTCACAGGTCTCACAGAATTTGCACCTCCTTGCAGTGGCCATGGTAACTTCAGTCTGGACTCCTGTGTGTGCAGCCAAGGCTGGGGAGGAGAGAACTGTTCAGAGCCTTTGTGTCCACTAGGCTGCTCTGGGAGGGGCACCTGTATAGAGGGCATCTGTGTATGTGAGCCAGACTACACAGGCGAGTGGTGTACAGACCTGCTGTGTCCAGAGGAGTGTAGCCCTCATGGGCACTGTCAAGATGGCCAATGTTTGTGCCAAGAGCCATACACGGGTATCAGCTGCAACGAACTTCGCTGTCCAGGTGACTGCTTGGGAAAAGGACGTTGTGCCAATGGAACCTGCGTATGCCAAGATGGCTATGCCGGAGAGGATTGCGGGCGCATGTGGTGTGTGAATGCCTGCAGTGGGAGAGGGCAGTGCCAGCATGGTGTCTGTGAGTGCGAGGAGGGGTACAGTGGGCAGGACTGTTCTGAAGGTAAGTGCATATAGTCCAAGACCATTAATTATCATTGTTTGATGCAAGGATGTGTGATAAAATTCAATGGAGTATGTAACTTATGGAATTCCTCTGTCTGATTAAAGTGACCATGACTGTACGAAGAATAATATTCCCTTTGTGCAATTGTGCAATGGGGCCATAACATGAATAGTTATGAGAGACCCAACACCTGAATATTTCACCCACAGAGCATTTCAGTTTGCGAGCAGTGTTAAAAACTCCCTGGCCAGACTGCAGATGTAGGGCCATCTGTAGTTAGGAGTTGGGATGTGGCTGGATGTTTTCACATATGGGGGGGTTCAGCATAACGCATTGGAAAATATAATAATGTCTTGTGTGCTCGTATTTTTATATTTATATTGTATGAGCTAATAATTGAAATAGATGAATGTACAGAACCCCCCCCAGTTACCAAATCAAATATATAAAGGCATGGAGAGGTAAGTAGAAGCCCTGGGGTTTAATTAAACTTCAGTCTTGGGTGTAATTATATTTTAAGATTCATATTTAAATTATTTCATGTATAAAAAATTAGTTCGTCTTTTTGAATGATGGAAGGGCTTCAGAGACTATTTATTTTTGGAATAGAATTTATAGAAATGAGATTCCATTGTTAGCAACCTGGTTTATACAAAATCATTACTTCCAGCTGAGGCAATCCGAAGATGTTTACAGAAATTCACATAGGCTTATTTTGTGAAATTAATTTCAATTTTTGAACTTACAGAAGATGTGACATCTTACCATTTTATATTAGCTTCGAAATCGCACATTTTTTGTTACATATAACCTATCAAGATTTATAAATGAAACAGCCCAAAACATAACAAAAATTAATTACAATAAAGTTAGTGATTCCAGTACTGTTTTCCCAACTTCTAAGAGATGCCTGGCATAGGAGGTGGCACCACCTTAGTGTCCTTTACAACATGCAATAGCCACTTAGTTCCTAGAACACGTGGAAACTGTTAAAGTAAAAAAACACCCCAAACATATGCTCAATGGCGAAACAATTACATTTTATCATTGAAAATTCATAGCAAAATAGAAAATTATACAAAACATATCTAAACTCCAATATGTTTGAAGGTAAAACCAGTTTCTCTTCTTTAGACTTAGGAAAACAAGTTTGGTCAACATGCCATTGCTAAAGCTCCTTAATTTCTAGTCAAGAGAATGAGATATCAGTAAGGTTTAAGTGTTTCTGAAAGAATTGGGCAGAAAGTTGTATATGTATAAATCGAATAAAGAGGTGAATATGATCACAGGGGAGACAAGATCACTACCAGGTGTCACCATGGTGGGAGCCACTTTATCAGGAGCAGTATGTCAAGGGAAGCATCATTAAATAGAGCCAAATGTGTGCCAAAACCAAGTCACTGTCAGGAAGTTTTACCCCCAGATGTAACAAGCAGGTAAAAAATTCTTACTATATTTTGCTATGATTTGAAATGATTAAATTTGATTGTTCAACAGTGCAGCATATATTTGGGTTGTTTTGGCGCTTTAACTGTTTCTAAGTGGTGCTTGTTATCTTGGATAGCTGTTGAAATAAACAGGTTGCTGCTTAGGGAACATGCTGCTGATGGTGCTCTTAAGTCACTGACATGGCACAGTGTCACAGTGGTGGAGCAACATCTGACATTATGGAAATTATATATATAAATATATATATATATATATATATATATATATATATATAAACATTTAAATTTTTTTTTTTTTTTTTAAGATTCTGTTAAAGAAAAGAGTTGAGAACTGTTTTAAAGGATACTCTAGCCTTCAAAACAGAAATCTGAGAGATAGTGAGATCCCAGACTTTATTATTATTATTATTATACAGTATTTATAAAGCGCCAATAGTTCGCTCAGCGCTGTACATTACAAAGGGAGACAGAACATGTGACAGAACAATACCAATACAATGCAAAACATGAGGGGATCAAGGGCCCTGCTCTTTCGAGCTTACAATCTAGGAGGGAGGGGGTGGTGGCACAGGAGGAGATAGCTGTGGGGGATGGAGTGGTAGGAAGAGTGGAGGAGGTCGGCAAGTTAGCAGGGGGTGGGGTAGGCTTCCCTGAAGAGATGGGTTTTCAGGGTGCGCCTAAAGACTTCAAAGCTATTTTATGTGGGGTCACTTCTTGAATATGTTTGTGATATAGGGGAGCATCAATGGCTGCAGAGACCTTTCCACTGCAATGTCAGTGCCACCTGGTTTTCTGCTTACTCTAGGAAAAACCTGAACTCCTCTGTCTACAAGCCAATGCTTGAGAGACCAGTGCAAGGCATGTAAGGCATTCTTCTGGACCCTCCTCCCTAGAGAATTTCCCTATGGTATTTAATGCTTTGTTTTTACACTTACCTATTCCTGTCATCTTCAGGCCAGTCAATAGATGTGCTGGGTCTTCATCCCCTTTGCCTCATCTCATCAGCTGGGTGGTCCTCAATAATGCAGAAAATGGCAATGACATGATGACATCATCACATCAGCTTCTTTCTCTGTGTTATAACATCATGAATAAGGGGCCCTGTAGGGTCCATGATGCCTTATACTCATAGTATGTCCTTAGTCTTCTTAGTTGAATTGTGCACCAACAATTGCTAACACCTCATGGTGAAAAGAGATTACTGCAGAAGGCAGCCCCAGAGAACATGTGAGTCCTGCAGGCTGAGCCGGAGAACCTTTTTATAAAGACAAGTTAAAAAAAGAGTTGGGCTTTATCCCTCAGAAATTGTACTTTACATTGTACATTAGTTTCATTTGTTTCATTGTACATTTGTATTCTGGTTTCTCAATGTTTAGTCTGTTCAGTATCCAAGTTTTAATTTTGTGTAAAAGTTAAAAATATATTGCATAGTCCACAACCAAATCTACTGGCACCTGTGCTAGATAAATGTATTTCTTGGTGTGCTATTTATCAGCAGAAAAACATCCCCTTGAAATGTAGGTCTTCAAGCCTTGAAAGTTGTTCTCTGAAAGACATAGCAGGACGCTGTTCAGCTGAATGGAAAGCACCTGCAGTATCAAAAGAATCTTCTGACTAAACCCAGAGTTTACTTAGGATGTATTATTCAGAAAAAATACTGCAGATTCGCATGCTGTTTAAATCTGGGTAAATTATATTTTGGAATTGAATGACTGATGGAGTACAGGAAAAAGTAATCCATTGCTTTACTATTGAAAATTCTTCAATCTGTAGTGGCACCTTCTGGAGAAATTTGGCATCATTGAACCACCAAAGATACAAATATTCTCTACGAGAATCACTGTATTGTATGTAATCATTATCAATAACAGCGGAACAGGGATTGTACTTTTACATGGAGGCACTGTTGGAGATAAAGATAAGGACACTTTGCAGTTTTAGGCAAGGAAGGGAAGTTCCATTGTTCAAGCAAAATCTCTTTTAACAAATTATTCGATTTATCAGAGGTTGCCAGAACCCAAAGACCAGCCACATGTTTCTCTCAAGACATTCTGGGGATCATATTGATCTTAGACAGGATTATTTTTGAGCACCAAGGTTATATTACAATAAAGACCAGCTTCAATCCAACTTTACTTTTTTGGCACATTGGATATTGGGCACGAAGGAGGCAAAATAATTATGTAAGCAGAGATAAATGCAGATATTTATTACAGGTCATCGTCCTTTATTGCTGAATTTGTATTAAACACTTTGCCTGGCAGGAAAGGTCTGAATTTTGCTGAAAAATTTGGTAAATGTTATGATTTATTTAAAGCACCTATTGAAAATCACCTTTTCAGATAACTTATAATTTCCTCCAACCTATATTTTTTCTCCCTAGGGCCCCTTTCACATGAGCATTCTGACCAGTTCTGCCTGTCATTTTTCAGGCAGACTAGATCAGAAGGTCTACAGAGCCTTATGGACAGGTGTTTCCACTTTTGCTGAACAGAGGACAGTGGAGTCTATTCACACCCAGCCACCCATAGAGCTGAAAGGGGTCCACCCATGTCTGCTGGGTAGAACTGAACTGGCACTGAAATGACATCCTTCCTACTTGGCTCTTATTAGGGGATCTGCTCACTGATCTCCTGCTGATCGGAGTGGACTCCACACTGTGTGAACGAGGCTTAATTCTAAGGTATCAAACAGAAATAATCACTTTGTCTCAACGTTGCAAAATTTTACAGAGAACAATTATCTGGGTATTTAAAAAGCAAAGATCCAGAGGGCCCATTTACATGGTTACATTTTAAAACATGTATTCCGAAGTGCTAAAACACGTGTTGTGGTTCACCATAATGATAGTGTCTGTACCCATCTCAACGCTGCAGTGTAGGGCATTTTGAAAAATATATGACATCTGTTTTTTTCTACATTTGAATGCATTGAGAGGCCCACAGATGTCAAAAGCAGTGCATCAAAATGCATATAAAATGAGCTTTGATGCACTGGCAGCAGGTATTAACAAGCCTTGGTTGATGATTGTTCATATAGGTTGCCACCTGTGCAATAAGTCCATCCATGAAATTTCCTTGCTACTAAATATTGAACATTCGCATTGGGGTGTTGTAGGCATCGACATACCCTGTAATGTTAGGTGCAAAGATATCAGCAGTATCATAAATTTACACCACTTAAGAGCTGCCCCATAGCAGATATACTGCAACAGGGTGGCTCCACTGTGCAAAATCACGTAAATATTTGTGATTTTGCATTTTCAGGTAGGGGATGCGCACAACGCTATTGAATGCTGGATATGTCAATCACTGGGTCCCAGCCAGCGATTCCCAGCCAGGACTCGGTGATGGTCGGCAGGGCTGAGAGAGGAGAGATCTGTGTGTAAACAACACAGATCTCTCTCCTGCCAGCATGGACATGCTGCTGTGTTCGTTCTTCGGCACAGCAGAGAGATACAAAGCAGCATGTTTCCCGAGTTAAACACAACACAGCACACACAGTAAAACACACACAGCACACTGTTAACCCTTTGATCGCCACAGATGTTAACCCCTTCCTGCCCAGTGTCATTAGTACAGTGTCAATGCTTTTTATTAGCACTGATCACTGTATTAATGTCACTGGGGATGTCAGTGGCAGTTAGCCAATTCCCACCCAGTGTCAGAATGCCCGCCGTAGTCCCGCTATAAGTCGCTAATTACCGTCTTTTTTTGATTATAGCGCAAAAAATAAAAACCGCAGTGGTGATCAAGTACCACAAAAAGAAAGCTCTATTTGTGGGGAAAAAAGGACATAAAGTTTGTTTGGGTGCAGCATTGCATGACCGCGCAATTATCAGTTAAAGTATCACAGTACAGTATTGCAAAAAATGGCCTAGTCAGGAACGGGGGTAAATCTTCTGGAGGGCAAGTGGTTAACAGGCTGCCATTGTTTGATTTTTTTTTTCCTTTTTAGCTGCAGTGTCTCGTTAACCAAAATGTCAGCTTACTTACATTCATATAAAAAAAGAATACAGGTCAGTATTATTAAGATTGGGCAGGGAATAAAAATAGTCATGATGTGATTTAAATGGCTTAAAAAAGCTCAGAAAGCCAAATAATTGTATTATTTCAGCTATTCTTTTCTGTAGCATATCAGTGTTTAATTAGCCTGTAGTGAGCAAATTGGACTTAATGAAGTCTGAATTTTATAGTCTCCCAGGGACAGAACAGCTTAAATCATATACAATTGCCTATAAGCATAACTAAAAAAAGATCACATTACTTACATTGTAACTTCACACAATTAATGCAAACACTTAATATTATTATCAGCCTCAATTTACTATTTAAAGGAAACCTCAACTTAAACAGATGTGGGGGCTACTATACTGACTCCTTATTCACATCCTGAAACTCAGTGTATCGCTACCCCCGTAGGAGCCGCTGCTCTTTACTGGTTCTTCCCAAAACAGCGCAGAACTAGCCTGGCACACAGCCACAGTCCGTTCACTTTGGCTCATTGAAAAGTCTAGGGGATGTCTTTTTAAATTTTATTTGCATGTAGACCTTGTAACAGGAGGGGGTTTGGGGTGGAGTGGGATACTTCAGAACGTTATGTATTGTTACTAGAAAACACTTCTTGCTCAGTGACAGCACCACAAGTAACAGGTAGACTGGAACAGTCTAGGTATACAGCACAGGTAAAGGAGGCTCTACTCACAGAATCCTGGAACAGGATCAGTCCATATGTGCCACCTCTCATAAAGTAATCCAGAATCCAGTGCAAAGGTCTCCAGGGACAAGCAACCCCCCTCTTTTCCTCACAGATTGATTCCCTTTTGAGGGAAAAAAGCCATCTCCTCGGGGACTCGAACTATATAACAGAATCCCAACCACCATCTGGACACACCTCCCCAGGAATTGGCTAGGCTCTGCTCAGTATTCACGCTGGTCATTGAATTCTTCCCCCCTAAGCTCCAGAAACATCTTCTAGAGGCAAGGCGAAGCAATCAAACTCCAAGCCTGTGAAACCCTGGATAATCCAGACCAAACAATTACTGCTCCCATGGTTACAGAAGAAACCAAAAACTAAATTTACGTAGCAGCCTAAACAGGAGGGTGCTACATCTGGCTTAATAACTTTGAGTCACTGTCCTAGAATAAATATGCAGATACGTTCAGACTTTGCTTTGACTTTGATGATCTACACACTTGCTCTAGGTCAGGGAAACATGGGACCCAGGCAGGGGTGGCTCCAGGTAAATATTTTTAAAGTGCTGTGTTGGTGCTGGGAGTATAAATGGGGGCTAATGCGGCACTTGTCACAATAATCCAAAACTGGGAGTGGCAAACAGGTGGGAGTGGCCAAATGTGATGTTTCTTCACAGTGTATGGTTTGTAGTGTGCCACCTTTCCACCTTTGGATAAAACAGGGCCTGGGGGTACACTAAACAAAATGTGGGAGGAGAAAAGGATCCAGCAAGTGTCAAGGCAATCAATAATACAACAAAGTGCAACACATGTTCTGGTCCACATAAACAGGGAATAAAAAGGACTCTTCAAATCTTCTCTCAAAAACCACCTTAAATAAGAGACACGTCATGGGCATGAAAGTTGTTTGACTTTAGGTGCATTATAACTGGGTCACGGGAATTAATGCTGCTATAGCATCATTATTAATACATCTGTATTGAACTGTTGATAAGGAGAACTTCTGGAAAGTATATGCGCTCATTTACGTGCAGAAAGCTGTACTTCAGCTCTACTGTAACTGATGATATGGAATCTGAGGTGCAACATCTGAGCAGTGGAAAACTGGAGATCAGCCCTGGATTCACTAGGCATGTGAATATGTTTATTGCAGATAAACGAACAGAAAAAGTTTTACGGGACTAAATTATAAAAAAATAAAAAATTGCTCTTGCTCTGGAAGTGAAGTTCCTCTTCCCCTAATTACTGACCTAAATTCTATCGTAGGGTTGGAGCCTTGTATACAGTATGTGTGGCTGTGTCTATATGTTTATGTCCATGTCCTATATGAGTACCAGTCATCACAAAATCAGCCAGAAAGTGAACTGGGTGGAAAAGAGTTGAGACACCACCACGTTCAGGCCAATTTGGTGGGAAACCCACCATAAACATTTCACAGTGTCATGTGCTACCACACCCCGACCTCCAGTCTATTGTAACATAAGAATGACCCCATCAGAGAATGATTCTGATAATAATCAAAAATATCAGAGTAAAAATAAATAGTTAGAAATGATTAGTAGGTCAGCTATTATTACATATAAACATCTTACAACCCTACAACAACAAAAAACTATATTATACTGTCTTTAAGTGTTGCCATGTAGACAAATAAAAATGGCAGAATAAATATGGATATTTTCCCTTTAAAGTGTTACTAAATCCACAAAAGTAAAATCAGTTTGTATATGCAGAGAATCATGTTTGTCATACTCATTGTGGAACCTAAGGGGTTAATCCTCTGCATTGTGTAAAAAGGCTGTTTGATCCTGCCTTCTCTGATCCTCACCTTCTTTTACTGTCCCCAACCCATCTGCTGATAGAACAGAGCCTTGGGGGCAAGCTGTACATGCTCAGTTTGATGTGTATTGCTAGAGAGTTTTTTGTCTTGAGAGAGTGCATGGGATCAGCACAGGGCAAATAAGCACTGTCCAGACAGAGGGACAGCGGTTATGCAGCCTCAAAGGACAATCAGGAGAGAATGAATATTCCTCCTACAAGCTTTAACCGGTGCTCTGCTGGACACTGAAAGTAGTCACAAGGCTGCGATTAACTGCTGCTGAGAAAATGTATTTAGCAGTTTATATTTACTAAAATAATTCCATTTCCATGTTGTGCGTACGGTGGGAGAGCAGATATAGTGAATGCAGGGCCCTCGGTTTAGTAACACTTTAATCTTATTGAGTAAGGACGTGTATCAGTTTACAAACTATGGTGCTTTTTTAGAGTGACTAGTGTGGCGTGTAATTGGTCGGAATTTAAGGGTTCATTTACACTGTTGCATTGTAACGCACACATTGCAACACGCCAAAATGGATTGGTCCAACGTCCACATAATAAGAACGATTCCAGTTTCCATCTCAGCACGGCAAAAGGTTGCGTAAAAGCTGCCATGCACAGTCTACTATTTTCAAAACGTTTTAAAATGTCACAAATTACAGTTCATTAATTTCATTGCAGTAACATGAGGTGGGGTCGAGTGCATTGCAGAAAAATGCAGCATGCAGTGATGGTCATACTGAGAGAGTAGAGGGAAGGGTTGCACTCTGCTGGTAGACCCTACGCCCTACTCTTTACAGTCCACCAGAGATCAAATGGAGCAATAAAAGGGGGAGTTGGTGTTCTCCTTCCACGGACCAGCACACATTGCCCACTGCATACACTCACATCATGCAGCGCTCTGTGCAGTCTTCTCTATGCCTCAGAGCCAGCACTCAATACTGCTTCAGGCCCCAGAATATTATATGGGATGGGTGGCATCCCTAGTGCTGCAGACTGACAACTCATGGGGCCCTCGGGCAATAGGGGATCATGGGGCCCCTGTGTCCTTGCCCAAACTCAAAAAAGCCTATGAAACAGGTACCAGGGGCATCTCATGGGGCCCCCTACTGACCTAGTGCCCTAGTTACCAAATGGTCAGTCTGCCCCTGAGTGCAGTGCATTGTGAATAATATGACATGTCCATTGTTTTCTGTATTTTATTGCATTGGGGGGTGCCAAAGAAGTCAATAGTAGTGCATCAAAATCCATGTTATATGTGTCTTGATGCATGTTTATCGGGCTTTGGCTGTTAACCCTATCTACTCTAAGTTCTCAATTTGGAAATGCAGGCCAAAATGTATGTCAACGCAACAAAGAAAACACGCTGTACTAACACAACAAAAAAAGCACATCTAAGCACATGTATAGATCTAAATGGGCCCTATGAGTTTTCAAAGCCCCTTTTGCTTGGAAAATATTTTGCATTCTATGGATATCAGCGAATTTCTGTAAAGTGTTGGACGTGTCTTGTGCATATAATCTTTTTCAAGTAGATACATATATCAGTGAGACCTCCAGCTTTCAGATTCACCTTGCTGACTAAGGGTAGAGAAAGTTTCTTATTTCCATAAAGTGAATGCCCTTTTCTGAGTGGGAGGGCTTAGAAAACAAAGTGTTTGACCCACTAAGTGCTATGTAAAAAGTCATGGGGCTGATGCTAAATGAAGAGTTGAACAAATCTGGGACAGTTAACAGTAAGTCTTCATTTGAAAGATGAAGCCAAATAGGTTGCAATGAACAACTTGTGCTCCAGTTTTCTTTGTTCCACTTTCTGTAAACCGGGCCCGTAAGATGCCAGATTCCCTTCCGAGCCCATGCTGGTTCTCTGTTGTGGTTCTCTCATTTAGAAGGCCCCATATAGATTCAGAAAGCAAGAGCCGGTGTTACTTTATAGACAACAGTAAGAAAGTTCCCGTAATCAGAAAGACATGAGGAGTTAAACGCAGCACGAACCTAATCCATAAACACGTTCTCCTATATTCTTATTTATGAATTATATTTATTTGAGCTATTTGAGAATAAGAAAGAGTAGATGCGAAATATGGAAGAAAATAGGGTACTTGTTCCCACATGTAATGATTTATAAACACGAGATGCCCCAGTTTGTCATGGCCAATATTTTGCTGTAAGTAGAATCCTCCAAGGCTGCGTTGCTAATGTCGAGTTCTCATACTTTTTAACTATTGAACAAAAAGAAAACACTGGGAAAAAATGAAATAACTCTTTCTGTAGATGTTGTCTGAGTAATAATGAAAAATTAACACACAAAGGTACCTGAAGTAACTAAATTAGCGGGGAAACAGTCGTTTATCAAAGTCTCTGCACTGCAGAGGTGGGCTCCGTCTTGTAAACAAAGGTAACGCATTTAAGTGAGAGTCGTTTGTCATGGGACAACGCATTCCAGTTTTCCTGATGTCAGGGTACAGACTAAAACCAACCGTGAAAGAGCATGTCACTTCTCCGCATTTATTAGACACAAAACCCAACCGCTACATGATTATTAGAGCTAATATGCGATCTGCAGGGATTTTTTTTGTTTTGGAAAACTTTGATTAATAGAGCCCAAAGTCTCCAGACTGGGTAATTTGATAAGAACGACTGCACTTGAAATGCAATGCATTTGTCAAAGAAGAAAATTGTGTTTGTCTCATGGGAATGATTCACCGAGTCTTTTCTTTAACCTAGATCACAAACAAAGCCCAATCTAACAATAAACTTTAAAAATCTGTGACTTAAAATCTGGTAGAGAACACTGTCTATGAAGCAGCATAGAAGGAATTAATCAATCAACATTTTAAAAGGGCACATCGGGACACTAAATGCTGGTTTAGAAAAAAATATATATGCATGTATTCCTGAACTAAAAAAGTATCTTCTATTGATCTCATCCTCCTCCAAATCTCTAAATTCAAATTTTTTTGCTGCTGTGAACTGACTTCTTGTTAGAACAGTGGATATTAACCCCTTGACGCCGACGTAACACAAATATGTGGCCTCACAGAACTAGGCTTTTTTCCGTGGGGCGCATTTTGCGTACCTGTCTTTCTGCCTGGAGCTCATCTAACGATTGGGACCTGAGACTCACCATTCCAGGTCACAAGATCGCTGTGAAAGCCTATGATTGGCTATCACAGTGATCAGTCACTGTACAGCCCAGCCCCTTTGTTTTTTCTCTCTCTATGAATGGAGGAGAGAGATACATTGTATCTCTCTAACTCCTGACATAGAGGGAAAAAAAAATGTTTAAAAAAAAAGATGAATATTAAAAAATAAAATAAGAAATAAAGAAAAAATACCTAGATCAAGGTTTGATCTAGTTCAGTGCCAGGAAAAGTGTTTGGGTCAAGGTCAGGATCAAAGGTCAAGGTCAAAAGGTCAGAGTCAAAGGTCAGGATTTAAAACAAAATTGGTATCAGTGTCAGTTAGTGTCAGTGTCAGTGTGTTTTAGGTAAAAAAAAGACAAAAACAAAATGTGCACTATTGTTTCTGGGCTGTACTATGGGTACAAACAACAAATAACATACACGTATATGGTATCGCTGCGATCCTCAAGAGCTGTAGAATTTATTTTGGTTTGTTCTGTGGTGGTAGGTTATGGTAGTAACAACAAACACACAGCTAAATTAAAAATAAATATTTTTTTTTTACTATTTTGGGCCAGTTTTCATTTGATAATAAAAAAAAAATCAGGATGATATATACAGTTTTACTAACACATGTCAACGTTGCAAAATTGTGCTTAGGCATTAAGATTTGCTTTACCCTTAGGATTGCAGGGGTTAAATAAGAGACAAAGGGGGCTGCAAATGCAGCCAATGACATCACCAGTAGGACACAGATAATGGTCCAGATATGAGGTGGTATCAAAATGTTTCCAGACTAGTTTTATAACACGCCAACAGATGGCAGCACAAGGCTGCATACACAGTCATAGGGAGCACCGACCTTTATAAGTCAGTGTGCCAAAAGACATCACCTTGTGCACATCAGGAGCTGTGCAACTGGTGCTACTCTGACCACCTACCTACCATGTCTGCTATGTCATGAAAGACAGCAAGTTAGAACAAAGAGCAAAGGTGAAATTCTACGTGAAACCCGTACGGCCAAGTTTCGTCACAGGTAAAGATCCTCGACATAAAGGACGGGTCATCCATAGCACGCTGACAAAGTTCTTGGCAGACTTTGACAAAGTGTTCCTTTGGCTCCAAGGTCAGCAGCCTGGGGACGAGCTTGGTAGCAACACAGTGCATATTCAAATCACACGTGAGGATTGCCTGGACTATTCCTTATGACATACCGACAAAAGCAGCAATGTTGTAGATTGTTGTTCTCTGATGATCATCATGCAAAAGTTACCGAATGGTTTCAACATATTCGGGGGTTGAGCTCATTAAAGGTCTTCCTGATCTCTTGTCATCTTCCAGTGATGTTCTTCCACTCTTGAAGTGTGCGTGACTCAAAACACCTCAAAAGACTCAGTGCAGCATTGTTGTAAACTTACCTAATCATGTCAAATGTCTCTGAGGCAGATTTGCCCAGTTTCACATTTGCTCTTTGTTCTAACTTGCTGTCGATGATGAAATAGCAGACGTGGTAACGCGCGTGGTCAGAAAAGAACCAGTTACACTGCTCCCGATTTCACAGGACAATGTCTTTTGGCACACTGACTTATGACGGTCAGTGCTTCCTGTGACTGTGCATGCAGCCTTGTCCTGCCCTCTGTTGGCATGCTACAAAACTATTCTTGAAACATTTTGATACCACTTCATATGTAATGCTTGAGAGGACTGTCAGAAACTGTAGACCTAAAAGAGGAAATGAGGGTCAAAGAGTATGGACATTGTAGATTTTTAGCTGGAGATATGCTTCATAAGACAATACGGAACTGGGAACATTACATGAGGCTAGTAGGGATCAATGCTGCTACTCTAATCAATCTTCCCACTTTACACTACTGAGGTCCGAGAGCTGCACATCATATACCAAAGGGCAACATGCGGCCCTCCAGCAGCCACAGGTTGAGCACCAGGGTGTCAGAGGGTGGCTAGTTTTGTTCTCCATGATCCCACTGTATGAAGGAACAAAGCCACCCTCTCTTGCTTGTTCGTCAGATGAACTATTGAGTATGGGATTTGCAATGTGCATAGAGAAACTAACATACACTGCTCATACAAACAGCAGTGAGAGAGGAGAGAATCAGGAGATCATGGAAGATGGCACATGGATGCAGAAAAACACAATAAGAAACAATTTCTTGAAAAATCGAATACATGTCCTTTAAAGACTAGATGTGTATTGATTGTTTTTGGAGTATAAGAATATCATTTAGTGTCACTTTAAGGCATACCCTGACATGGCAACACATTTCCTTTGTTAATGCAGCTAGGTTAGTCACACCTATCTAAAGCTAACCGTCATCACTTATGCCTTCCTGTACAATACTCCTTGTATGTTGGCAATAGCTTGTAAAGAACAGTGTCTATAGCAAGCCATTAGAAAGCTTTTAACAAGCAGCTTTTTAATTTTAAAGTGTTACTAAACCCAGGACCCTGCATTTACTATATCGGGTCTCCCACAGTACACAGAACATGGTAGTGCAATTATTTTAGTAAATATAAACTGCTAAATACCTTTTCTCATCACCAGTTAGAGCAGTCTTGTGACTTCTATTAGTGTTCAGCAGAGCACGGGTTAATGCTTGTAGGAGGAGTTTTCTCTCTGTTCTTGGAGGATGCAAAACCCCTGACCTCTGTACGGACAGTGCTGATTGGCCCTATGCAATACACACTAAACTGAGCATGTGCAGAATGGCTACAGTTTAGTCTGTCTTATCAGGAGATAAGACAAGGACATTTGAACAAGAGGAGAAGCAGAGAAGTCAGGATCAAACTGCCTTTTTATACAGTGCAGAGGATTAACCCCTTGAGTTTCACAGTGAGTATAACAAGCACGCTTTACTGCATATACAGACTGATTTTACTGTTGTGGGTTTAGTGACACTTTAATAAAATACATTTAAACACCTCCATACCACCATATTGTAAAAAACCTTTGCAAAGGTCGACTTGTATTTCTGGAGCACTGTTGTAAAATGCAGCTGCAGAAAACAGTGGCCAGTGCACTTGTGAATGGCTGTAATCTGAGCTGTCATTGGACAGCTTAGATCATAGGCACAATATACAGAGTCAGTCAGTGTGGCTCGGTACCTTGTGATTGCTGTGAACCAATCACAGCTTTTACATATGTAAACACTGTGGGTGTTTACAAATATGCAGTCCATTCTCAATGGAGGAAGTTGGGCTGAATGTTTGTAAGCAAAGAAGGTAGAAGGTGGAGGTTCTTTAACTGCCACTGAGCAAATGATTGTGGGATAGTTTATGTGGGTTTAATGTGGCACAGACCACCAATGATTGTGGATTATTATTATAGGTGGATAACGTGCCACTAACAACAAACATTGTTTTTAAAAGGTGGTGGTGGTGGGGGTTTACAGTGCCACTGATTACCATTGAAGGTGGAATCATAAGTGTAAAGAGTCCCAAATGTTGGTCTCTCCCTCTCTCTCTCTCTCTCTCTCTCTCTCTCTCTCTCTCTCTATATATATAAAATTCACGTAGGTGCAGGGTTCCATGACTGAGTAATTGTCAGTCAAACTATTACATGGCTGAAAAACGGACTGGTAATGGAACCGCATATACATACTAGTACTCAAGTGGTTAAAATAAAGGGAAGACTTTTGTATTTGGAAGGAATATTTTATACTGTAAAGCAAATGTGAGCATTACAAGATATAATGAGTGTGACTCGGAGTGGGGCAGAGGGGAACAGAATTTATGCATCAATAAGCTCCAGTTATGCAAATCTGGCAATGTCTTTCTCTCTATATAGTTTATTAGTGCCTTTCGGTGATTTTAGGTCATGCGGCCTGTGTTGGTTGTTCTTTGTGGAGGGAATTTTATGAGGAGCTGTCCAGTGCTGAACACATCCAACAGGATTTAAAAAATTTTTTAAAGTGAACCTGCCACGGGAAAACATGCAGATTACTATTACTTACTGTACCTCAGGCTTAGAATGCTGGTTTCCTGGCTGTTATTCTGACTTTGAGTTCTTTCTGGGTCAAAGTCAGATATTCAGACTTGGCTTGTCAGCCTCACATTTTATTAGTATACATGTTCCAGGTCAGTGAATCAAAGTATTAAAGCATGGGAGTAAGGAAACTTGTATTTTCAGGAGGTCACCAATGATAGTTTTCATGATTCTGTTTGACAGCTTTCCTGTAAGGGCTGTTGGAAGATACTGGTGCCATTGGTGCTAACATTATAAAGAAGCAGTGCTCTAGATAATGATGATGCCAGTAAGCTGGAGAAACCTGTATTGTAAATGGTGATATGAAGGGCATTTTATACAGGATGATACACTGATCACCACCTACCTAATATTGAGTAGGTCCCCCTTCTGCCTCCAGAACAGCTGACTCATTGAGGTGTGGACACCACTAGACCTCTCAAGGTATGTTGTGGTATCTGGCACCAAGCCATCAGTAGAAGATCCTTTAAGTCCTGTAAGTTGTGAGGTGGGGCCTCCGTGGATCACACTTGTTTTTCCATCATACAGATGATTAGATTAATATCTTGAGCATTTAAATGCCAAATCAACACCTCAAATGCGTTATTGCATTGCTCAAATGATTTTTGATCATTTTTGCAGTGTGACAGGGGGCATTATCCTGCTGAAAGAGGCCACAGACATCAGAGAAAATCATTTCCATGAAGGAATGTACTTGGTCAGCAACAGGGGCGGACTGACCATTTGGAAACCCGGGCACTGCCCGAGGGCCCAGGGTCAGTAGGGGGCCCCATGAGATGCCCCTGGCACCTTTTTCATAGGCTTTTTTGAGTTTGGGCAAGGACACAGGGGCCCCATGATCCCCTATTGCCCGGGGGCCCCATGAGTTGTCAGTCCGCCCCTGGTCAGCAACAATGTGTAGGTAGGTGGTATGTATCAAGTAACATACTGTTCACGTGAATGTCAGGACCCAAAGTTTCCCAGCAGAACACTGCCCAAAGAATCACACTGCCTCCACCACCTTGCCTTCTTCTCATACTGAATCCTGGCACCATCTCTACCCCAGGTAAGTGACACCCATGATGTAGAAAAAGCAATTCAAAATACAGATGCCCATTATTTCTGCCATTAACACATCAAATTCAGGGGCAACATGTTTACTTGCTGAATAATATATCACGCCAACTTTCAGATACCATTGTGATAAGATAATCAATGTTATTAATGTAACGTGTCAGTGGTCATAATGTTATAGCTGATCGGTGTATATACAGAATGGACAGCTAAGCTTGAAGGCATAACATACTATAGGAAGCAACATATTGACAGGAATACTAAAAGAGAAGTTGAGGAATTTAAAAAAACAAACAATCATACTCACCTAGGTGGATGCAGCATCTGTCCCCTGCTGTATCTAAGACCAAGAACTGAGCGATCAAAGACCACTGATCACTCAGCTCTCAGTCTTCATTCTACAGAGAGACAGTGATTATCAGTCACTGGCTCTCTGCTCTGCCCCTCCAGCACTCATTGGAGCACTGCGCTATGAAGCAGCTGGCTCAAGCTCTCAATGACTTGCTGAGGGGCTGAGCCATCTGCCAGTCCAGGCATCTGGATGGATCTTGACTATAAAGTCAGGATCTTTCCTGAGCCTGGACCTGCTGAGTGACATTAGCCAACAGCAGACTTTAGCCCACTGTCAGCTGAAAACGAAAATGAAATGCACTCCTGTGACCATAGGAGAGGTAGAGCCAAAACAGCTTTAGCCATATTTCTCCTTAACTTTCCAAAGCAAAGGAGTATACACATACAGGAATAGTGCCACAGTAATGATGCAAAAATGGTTCACTAAGCTAGAGCCTTTTTGTAGTCCCATGCACCATTATAGCCTATAAAGAATCATCAACATACAGTACGCATAACTCTTTTATATGAATTATCTTATATTTTAGTTTTAGATGAAGTTTTGACAGTACATACATTGGACCCTGATGTGACTGGTTTTCAGAAGAAAGGGAAAAGAGCGAGGCACTACCCTTTAAGTTGTTCAGCTGATCTGGTGGCCATCTGCTGCATATAACTGTGTATTAGCTTTAGCAAGAGGAACTTTTAGAGGAACTTCACTCTGGTATGGCAAAATTAACAGATACCAGTCCATGGAGTCCAGCATTGTTTTACCTGCTCCTGATTCTTCTCAGAGCTGCAGATACCCAGCACTGTTATCTTAGATCTGAAAGTCAACTGTGACTTCCTTAGGGGGGTCACAGTCAACTCCCTACTGTGCATGCACAAGATCGAGTGGCCCAGTTAGACTGTTCCTGCAGACTCCTGGGATGTACAACATTATCCTAGGAGGCTGCAGGCAGGAAAAGGGGGAGGGGGGCAGGGAAGGTGTATAAGATGACATTATCATCTTCTCCTAGGCAAGGAATGAGGAAGTAGGTAGTGACAAAAAAATGGTAACCCAACCTTCCCCGCAAAAAAAAAATGCAATTAAAATAGAGGCTGGAGGGAGGAAGAAGATAACAGCAACTTTTATTTTGGATGAAGGATTGCTGTAAAAAAATATATAGCACTGAACTCCAGTTGATATAGGCCACTCTATATACTTTTTTTTAGTTCAATCTGAGTTTATTGTAAATTTTTAGAAACAGAATACAAGGAAATACAGGTGAATTGAATAGATAACAAAGAAAGGTGGAATATTGTATACCATAATCTAAACAACATTGTGTTGAAGTGAGAATACGATACATACAGGTATTGTTGACATGAGTTTATGAAATTAGAAGAGGATGTAAAACACCTGAAATAGGTGAAGTATTGTATACATAGGTGAGTAAGTGATTGTCAGGCTCTTGGACCCAGAGGAACACATAAAAATTGAAGGTTATGGGAACACGTCTCTGACTACAGAACAGGGATGATAATTGTAACAGGTGAAATGGTTATATTAAAGAGAGACGTACAAAGAGAAAAGAGAAAGGGAAAACAAGTAAAGAGCAGGAGAGGAAAGGAAAGAAATAAGAGATGGAATGGTCACTCCACCATGGCTACACCAGAGAAGGGTCAGAGTCGCTGGCAACCCATGAATGGAATTTGGTGTCAGAACATGGTCCAGGGGGTCCAGCTGGAAGAGAATAAATTCTCTTTTCCCATTTCTCATGCCAACAGGCATTCCAGGTTATGTATAGATTCCAGCTAATTGACCCATTCCCCTAGGGAGGGCACATTAGCTGATTTCCAGAGGTGTGGGATGACTGCCCCGGCTGCGGCCACAAGCTGTCTCAAGATATCTCGGCTTACTGATTATAGGGGTCCAGGCATCATGGAGATTAGGGCTATCTCCGAGGAAGGGAGAGCAGATGTTGCCATCAATTTTCACTATAGATCAAAAATATATTGCCAGAGCTTTCGGATAGGGGGACAAGTCCACCAAATGTGTAGCAGAGTACCTTATAAGAGTTGGCAATGCCAGCAAGTATTTTGGACGAATGGGTCAAACCGGTGAAGAATTGACGAGCATCTGTACCATCTGGTTATCAACTTGAATCCTTTTTCCTGAGTTTTGGTAGCTGGGGATTGCACATGGGTCAGGATGAAACATTTTTGCCAGTCCAGGGGGGAAATAGTAAGCTGTAGATCTACCTCCCAGGCATGGGTATATGGAGGAAGATCGGGTGAGGATGCGCAGAGAAGAACTGAGCATATTCGGGAAACTACATGGGAGGGAGTTTCAGATTGGAGCAGGATGGATTCAAAGGCTGTTGGCGAAGTTAGAAACAGAGAAAAAAGAACAAACATAAGACACTATTTGTTGTCTCTGTAACCAGGTGAACGAAGCTGGAGTGGGGAACGTGCCTGGGGTCATCGCCATCAAGGATGGGTCTGCTCAAAGGACTTGGGCTAATCTCCTATGATCTTGTGCATTCCAAGCTCCGAAACTGGGGGCAGAGAGAGCTGGTGGGAAAGCTGGGGTCCCAAAGAAGTCAAGGCTGTAATTAGACATCCCATGATCCCATACACGGAGAGTATGTTTAGTGAGATCACTAAGAGTTGAAAGGTTGGGGTGGCAAGAACGAGGGGTTCAAGGTAATGCTTTGAGATCAATAGGACACATGAGTTGTTCTAATTGGATCCATAGCAGGGGCGGACTGACCATTTGGAAACTCGGGCACTGCCCGAGGGCTCAGGGTCAGTAGGGGGCCCCATGAGATGCCCCTGCTACCTTTTTCATAGGCTTTTTTGAGTTTGGGCAAGGACACAGGGGCCCCATGATCCCCTATTGCCCGGGGGCCCCATGAGTTGTCAGTCCACCCCTGATCCCCCCTGATAGCTTAGATGAGTAGTTATGGAACCAGTCTAGTATTCGAATAAGGACAGCTACTTTGTGGAGGCATCAGGCACTCCCACTCCTCCTTTAAATTTTGGGAAAGAGAGGGTAGTCCAAAGAATTCTAGGACATTGTACATTCCAGATAAAAAAAGAAAATAGAAAGCGCAATTTAAAAAAAATGAAGAAGGGAGACAGATAGGGATCATTTGAAATAGATATAAGAAGCGGGGAAGAACATGCGTCTTCAGAGTGTTTACTCTACCCAGCCAGGAGAGTCTATTGGTAGCATAAGATGATAATTCCGCATGAGTCCGGTAGAGTAAGGGCAGAACATTTATCGAATAGAGTTGAGATGAATCTGTTGGTATTTGTATGCCTAAATATTAGATAGAAGTGAAACTGGTTTTGAAAGGGAAGGTTAAAGAAATACGCTGCAAATCCTCCGAAGCTATGTTCAGCAATTCTGATTTGGTATAATTCACTTTGACATTACTAATTCGGCCGAATTTACAGAATTCTTGCATTATACAGGGTAGGGAGATATGTGGTTTTGTTACAAATAGGAGTAGAATATTTCATAAAAAAATAGTGCAGCGCTATGGGTATGATGTAGGTCAAAGCAAGACTAGAAGTCAAAATATCTAAACGCACAATAGCACATGTCAGTTAAAACAAGACTAAAAATCAAAATGTCTAAACGCATAATATCACATGCAATAAGTCAAAGCAAGAAAAAAATAGTTCCGTGTTTTCATTAGAGTCTTATAAAGTGCTTATAAAGTAATATAGGGGGATTGTGCACTCACCAGATGCACAATAAAAATGTGCATTGAACAAAAATCCACAGAAGCTTCCTTCAGGATCTGGTCTGGAATAGGGGAAGTTGTCCTCCCTCTGGATGATTGGTCTGGTCAGGGACACCTGGAATGAATCCTCCCTCTAGGTGGGTAGTGATGGTGGAAACCCTCAGGGTGGTAAGAAGAAGAAGGAGCAGCGGAAGCGCACTCACACCTTCAGTATCCAGCTTGCCAATTCCTTTCTGTGACATGTCCTAGGAAGTAATGGAGAATATTTTTTATACAGCCATCTGGACACTGGAGGTGTGAGTGCGCATCCGCTGCTCCTCCGTCGGTCAAGGGAGAGAAGAGAAAACACCACACTACCTGTGCTTTGTGCACTTCCTCCTACTTCTTGAAATTTCACCCACCAGTCATCAGACCATCCATTTTCAAGAAAGCAGCTCTGACATATGGAAGTAATTCCCTAGACCTCTACCAAGACGGCTACCACAAGATAAAGACACAGTGCAGAATGAGGCATGGTGATTAGTGTTGGGCTTGATAATCGAGTCAAACTCGAACACACGAATGTTATTTATTCCTAGCTCCTGCTGGATCCAACATCTTCAAGGATTTTGGAGAAGGGAGATCCTACACCCAGGAGACCTACATCCATCTATCCCTTAAGAGGACCTCCAGCCTATTAAATCTTCTTCTTACCACCCTGAGGGTTCCCACCATCACTACCCACCTAGAGGGAGGATTCATTCCAGGTGTCCCTGACCAGACCAATCATCCAGAGGGAGGACAATTTCCCCTATTCCAGACCAGATCCTGAAGGAAGCTTCTGTGGATTTTTGTTCAATGCACATTTTTATTGTGCATCTGGTGAGTGCACATTCCCCCTATATTACTTGGAACAACACCACGGTTTTATAAGAAAAGCACTTTATAAGACTTTGACTTATTGCATGTGATATTATGCGTTTAGACATTTTGATTTTTAGTCTTGTTTTAACTGACATATGCTATTGTGCGTTTAGATATTTTGACTTCTAGTCTTGCTTTGACCTACATCATACCCATAGCGCTGCACTATTTTTTTATGAAGTTATATTAGGGTTTTCACTTGGTTACCTTGAGTGTCCAGCAGCTTACCCTTCAAGAGCGCTCACTTTTATACCATTCTTTACAGGAGTAGATCATTAGCAAAGAAGGCCAGTTTGGAATGTAAGGGGCCCACTGATAGTCCATTGATATTAGGATTGCCAGATGTTCCGTAGTAAGGACATAGAGGAGAGGAGACAGTGGGCACCCTTGTTGGGTGCCATTCTAGATGGAGAATGCCAGAGACAGAGAGCCATTGATCTTAATTCTGGCATACAGAGAAGAGTATAAAGATAACATGTAGGGGCCTAACCCTATTTGTTGTAAAGATAATCAGAGCAACTGCCAATCAACGCGATCAAATGCTTTTTCAGCATCAATTGCCAAGAGACACAGAGGGATATCACGGGTATGAGCATAGTCCGTTAAGAGAAGCATTTTTAATGTGTTGTCTCTCGCCTCTCGTCCGGTCACAAAGCCCACTTGATCTAAGTGTATGAGGTCAGGTAGGAGCGACTGCAATCTATTTGCTAACACTTTTTCAAAAAATTTTAGGTCTACCCCAATCAAAGAGATGGGCCTGTAGTTAACTCATAAAGAAGGATCCTTGTCCAGATTTGGAATTAGGGTGATATGCGCTTCAAAGGTTTGTGTGGGGAAAGTGGAGCTTTTGGATAGGGAATTGAAGACTTTCATCAGGAAAGGTGTGAGGAGGGATGAGAACATTTAAAAACATTTAGGTGTAAAGCCATCTGGACCTGGGCTCTTGCCTGATGGAGCGGCAGCAATAGCCCTTGCCACTTCCTCTTCTGAGAGGTCTAACTCAAGTTCCTCGACAGTGTGATCGACTAATTTAGGAAAGGCAGTTTCCAATATGTAGGACTGCTTCTCATCTTCCAGGGGGATGTTAGGGTCCAATGGGTTTGGAGGGGGGATAGAGTAGAGGGATTTATAGCAATTTTTTAATACATCCGCAATGTCGGAAGGCTTGGAGAGCCCTTCTCCATTTGGCCCTTGAATATGGGGGATAAAGGTGGATGCACATTTCGGATGGAGAGAACTAGCCAACGATCGTCCACATTTATCCTTGAACTTATAGCGGTGGAGGGCTATTTTATCCACAAAAGTACGTGCAAAAGCTTCATATAGTTCTTGAAGCTGAGATTGGGCTAATGCCATTTCCGTGAGGGTGTCCTGTGTTGAGATCTTTTGTGTGCCGTCTTCAGAAGTCGGAGTTTCTCCACTGCGGCGGTGATAGAAGAACAAGAACATTCTTTCTTCATACGTGTGCCCAGTTGAATGAAAGTAGTGTTGGCAGCGTGATCCATCATAAAATTAGAAATGATCCCAGAGATGTGGGACACAGTCTTCATTTGCCAAGAGCGAGAAATTTAATCACCAGGTCTACTCCCTCACTGGGGTAGAGGGTGGCGAGAAGGTCAGGTAGATTGGGGAATGTCAGACCACACCCTGTGGTCTATGTTGCATTCTGGTGACCAATCCAAGCAGTCGTGATCCACTAGAAAATAGTCGATAGGACTGTAAGAGAGGTGGACCAGGGAAAGATAAGTGTAGTTTTGAGTTTTAGGATGCAAGACCATCCATATGTCGACCAGACTCATATTGCAGAATGCAGGTTTTAGAGCTTGTAACCTAGAAAAGGAGATGGAGGATCTTGATGTGGAGGAGTCTAAAAGTGGGTCTAGGGTGAGGTTGAAATCCCTTCCCAAAATGAGTTTCCCTTCCGTACAGTCAGACAACACCCTCAGATAGCGGCGCGCGGTTGGGACTTGCTCAGTATTAGGGAGATAAAAGCAGGAGCACATGGACCTGTTGTTTATGCATTTGGTATAGTATTTGTTCCCATTTAAAAGCAATGTTGAGGCCATTGACATTATAAAAACAAAATTTCAACTTTGAATGGGAAACCAGGGTGCACCATGATGGCAATTGAATGTAAAAAAGTAAAGTGTTTCAAAATCCCAGCCATTGAATCTGTATTTTACCAAGTATCTGTCTTTGTGATCATTGTGTTTATTAGTTCATTAAACAAACTAAAAGATGAAGTTCTATTAAGGTGAAAAGCCATTTTTCATTGAAGAATCCCTGCAAAAGGAGAGTTCAGTTAATTAAAATGAATCATCTCATAGCTCTCAATTAAATTGTCCTCTGCTGTAAACAAAGCTTGTTGTTTTTTATGGTTTTAAGAAGAAAACTTAAAATGAGTCATTTTTGTGTGTCTTCATCCTGGCTCGACGGAACATGACCTGCAACCCTTTTCAATAATGACACTTTTTTATATCAATGATCTTTCCAACTCATAAACAACCCCGTTCCTGCTACTTCTTTCTCTGTCTTGTTTTCTCCACCAATCACTTTCTTTCCCATTCTTCTTTGATAGCTGTAAATTAAAGGGGTGTTTTACAGTAATTAAGTTAATTACCTTTTCTGTGCAGAGTTAATAAAGAGAGTGAAAAGCGGGGGTTAATGACTTGAGTGCACAGCGTGGAGCACCCGCTGTACCAAATAATCCGTAGGCTCATCATGTTAACTCTTTCAGCACTGTAAAGTTTCTGTTTATTTACTTGTAGAAGCCAAACAAATTATAATTTCACATTGCACCTAGTTTCAGTTAAATTACCCCATAGTATAGAGGTCCCTGGACCACATGCAAACTGGTGAATTAGCTCATAGAAACAAAGTGATTGAGCAACATTAATAAAAATTCCACTGGCTAAGGAATTGTCTTGTGGCATCCAGTTACTAATGCAGGAAAGTCGAATGGCAAGGATTTAATTAGCAGGACTGAATAGAATGCTGTTTATTTTATCACAGCCAAGCAATTGCTAGACTGTGCATATGACTATAACAATCTGAGACACAAGTTGGGCTAAAAGCTCTGCAGTTGTATTGAAAACTCTGGGTCAGTTTGCTGTTCGCCTTTGTTTATGCAGGAGAGAATCTACTACTGCGCTGATAGTTTACACCGGTCAGCCATACGTTTATAACTACCCAGCTAATATTCAGTAGGTCCCCTTTTACCACCAAAACAGCCCTGACCCATCAAGGCATGGACACCACTAGAACTCAGAAGGTATTCTGTGGTATCTGGCACCCGGCTGTTAGTAGCAGGTTCTTTAAGTCCTGTAAGATGTGAGGTGTGGCCTTCATGGACTGAACTTGTTTTTCCAGCACATCCCATAGTTGCTTAATTGTATTGGGATCTGGAGGATTTGGAGGCCAAGACAACACCTCAAACTCATTGTTGTGTTCCTCAAACAGTTCTTGAACCATTTTCACAATGTAGTAGGGCACATTATCCTACTGGAAGAGGCCACTGCCATCAATGAATACCGTTTCCATTAAGGGGTGTACTTGGTCATCAACATTGGTGGTGATATGTGCCAAGTAACTTCCACATAAATGGCAGGACCTAGATTTCCCAGCAGAACATTTCCTAAAGCATCACACTGCCTCCATCAGCTTTCCTTCTTCCCATACTGCATCCTGGTGCCATCTCTTCCCCAGGTACACAAAGCACACGAACCCAGCCATCCAGATGACATAAAAGAAAACATGATTCACCAGACCAGGCCACCTTTTTCCATTGCTCCTGTGGTCCAGTTCTAATGTTCAAATGTCCATTGTATGCTCATTTGGCCATGGACACAGGTCAGCATGGACACTGCATTAGCATCCTACTGTAACTGTATTTATCTGTATCTGAATCTTACTGTATAGCATTTAATAAAGATGATCTTACCTTTAAAGATACCTACAGAAATTAGATCTATTATTCCTGATTCAGCTGGCTACAATCTGATCAGGAAACAAACCTATGTGCATAGTCACTGCCACACTTCAGGCCAAGCCTCTAAGAGAGAGAGAGTCCATTGGCCACACTGAAATGTGTGGCTGAACAGTATTGTTTTCCCCAGAGGTAGGCGGGTATGCTGAATGCTTTTTTTCCTCCATAGGTTCAGCTGATACAAATGTGTATGTTTAATGATAGATATTTGGAGCAAAAGTTCTTTGGGAAATCTAGTTGTAACTATATCTAATGTTACCCCTGTAATACTCTATTTACTGTATATGTGCCAACTAAGATGCCATTCTTGGATATCCCCAGAAAACCCATCTCCTCATATGTCCGGTGAGTTTTGCAATGTACTACTTACCACTTATGGGCAGTTCACACCACTAAACTGGTCCTATTCTTTCCTGCCTAGATTTGGTCATCCACAGATCAAATCTGACAGATCTGGATATCTAGCGTCCATTCTATACACAGGACAATAATAGTGAAGGGTTACTTATTGGCTTTGAATGTCAGAAGCAGTCTAAAAACAGATCCGTTATAAGCAGAATAGGATTTCTTCTGATCACTAAGGCTCCATTCACACTTTGCGTTTGTGTTGGCAATTTTCACACAATTCCACATATTGAGCATAGGGCAGCTCATTCATTTCAATGGGATGCCCTATGCACATTTGTCATCCCAAAAGAAGCAATTTTTTAGGTGATAAGCTTCACACGAGTTTTAATGGAGTCAATCTCGGCAAAATTGCATCCCATTTGGGGTGCCATTTAGAATGAATCCAAATCGCCAAGTGTGAATGGGGCCTAACACATGGACAAAACCTTACTAGTTAGTAATACTGAGAAAAGTATACAGGCTGGTTCATCCATACATCCTTGAATGTGGCCTAACTCACAGATTCATTTAATTGGCAAATACTTTTGTAATTGCATTTGAAGAGAAATTGCACATGCTTATAATTAAAGTGACGCTGGCTTTACTAGCTACAGGCTACATACAGTCTTAGCTGAGTTGGTGTACCTCTTGGCAGTGCAATTGAAGGAAAGAACCTATGAGCCCACTTTGTGCACCATTGAGAATCCAGACTGCTTAACACCTTGCCTGTGTATGGAGACCCACCACAGACACTCCGTTGGTGTCAGCCAGCCATAGCACCTTTTCTTTGGACTTCAAAGCCTCAATTTTCTGATAACACAGATTAACACTTAGAAAATTCCTAAATCATAAGGAAGCTCTTACATAAATATAAATCCATAATATAATAAAATATATCCAAACCTGATCTAATCTCTCAATGTCCATGGACGTAGTGATGTCACAAGATCTGCCCATCACATATGTGTTTCATCATATTGACATCCTCAGATTAGCATTTAAAATGGAACTAAACTCTCCTATCCTTTAAAGCAGGGTTGGGCAAACTCTGACCCTCCAACTACTATGGAACTACAAGTCCCTCTGCCTTTTGGAGTCATGCTTGTGGCTGTCATAGTCTTGCAATGCCACATGGAACCAATAGTTCTGCAACAACTCGGGAAGTTTGCCCACCCTCAAAAAGAGTCTAAGGAAGCTGACATCGTAGTCTCTTTTTGATCCACAATTGCCAATGATGCTGCACATTTGATCAGCTTTGACACCAGCCATTTGATAGCTTGACAGCTCAGTTGAGAGCACAAGGAACAGTCACAGTTATTGATCATGGCATGCCTTGAATGTAAGTGTTTTGGGATTAGGTGGGTTTAGTTCCACTTTAACACATGTCTCATGTGACATGCCCAATCCCGGTGTATCAAGCATCATGCTGTCTAGAGATCTTGGCTGGATCTGTCAGGTATTTAGGGAAGCACACCAAGGTAATACTTATGAAACCTGAATGTTTGCCAAAGTTTAATCTACAATAAAAGTATTAATATACTTTACTAAAGTATCAGATTTGGGGTTTTGAAGTATCATCATATGCAACTAGGAGAATTAGGTAGTGATTGGAAAATTGTGCGAGGCTTGAAAGAATCACAGTGTGTGTGTGTGAATATTTTGAGCAGAATGTGATAATAGTAATAATAATAGTGTCATTGCTCGCATGTACAGAGTTAATCCATTGGTATCTGAGTGGGCGATGGATTTCATTGTAAAGATGTAGGAGGAATGATAAAATTCTTTGGTTATCACTATAGGAGACACTTTCAAATAGTTTTTCACTCTACAACATTAACACTAAAGGAATGTTACAACTTTATTTTTTTTGCCCTTGGCTATTTGAATAAAACCAGTTTCAGTGGGTGTTTATTTTTTACCTAAGCAAATATATGTCTAAAGAGGTATTAAACCCTAAAGCAAGCACGTATTATATTGCAACCTATCATTTCTTTGATGTGATGGTTACATTTATTTCCTTTTTTAGGCTTTCACTCTTCTACAGTATTTTCACCTGGTAATCCAGGCAGTAAGTCTGTTGTTTTTCAAAAGAACAAGCTTTCCAGCAGAATGTATCAGTTCCAGACAAGAGACAAACCATTTGTCACTGACAGGAATGCTACTATGATCAGCTTTGGTCATCAACAGGACAGGGAGATACAGGCAGTTTTAAAAAAATATTGGCAGTTGTAATGCTTCCTCATTCTGCTAAGAAAATGGTTTGCTCTTGTCTATGTCACTATTGGAGAGATTTGTTATCATGTCCTTTCCTGATAGGAAATAAGAGAAAATCTCCAATGCAGGGACACAGATGCCAATAAAAACCTGACAGAGGTCCTCCTAACAGACGGGTTAATCCTTTCAGGACCAGAGCCTGTATAATCAAGGTTGGAGGCTCTTTCTCACCCAAAGTCTCTTCAAGCCTCTGAATTCCAGGTTCCAAATGGAGACTTATCAATCCTGAGAGAACTATAAATCAGTCCTCTCTTCTCTATCCAGGCTACCCTGAAACCACTCAATCTGCATGGGTGAGAACCCCTGGGTACTCAAAACTGAATTCAGGTTGTCCCCCTGAAATGGGCCATAACCCAAATAATGGACACATGTGTCTCCTGTCCAGGACCCATCACTGGCATCCTGTACATTATATTTTGCCTAAAAAAATTCCCACCTCCCACCTTCCTCCATCTTTAGCATGCTGTAGAATGTAGAAACCCTTTCAGGAAATATTAATTTGTTATCCAATTAACTTTTGCGTACGTCTATTTTCAGTAGCCTCTGCCCCAAGTTCAATTCAGCATAAGCTTCAACAGTATGTTTACTATTCCTAACAGACAGCTTTAGACAAAGTGATATTTCCAAATATCTTTTGGTAATCTAAGTTATGTATTATTCATAAAATGTACCTAATGTATACAAGATTAATGTGCAGATATCACCTAAGGCAATTGATGCATTATTTATTCCTGTGATAAAACTAAACTGATTTAATACAAGCAATCAAAAGCAGTCTGTCATGTTTGTAGGGTCATTTCATTCATAGTAGTATGGAGTCTTTGTCACATTTGTAAACTTTCACTTATACTGGATTTATTAATTTGATCTCCTTTTTTTTACTTTTATGGCAAGTCTACTGTATACTGTAGGGGGGGACAGGTAGATCTTCAACATGGAGCATTGTGTATTGGGGACACTTCTATATTAGCTGTTATTCTGTTTCAAATGCTGCTTTATGCATTGACATACCTCCTTTAGATCCAGTCTGTCCAGACAGAATGGTCACCTGCTGACTTGGCACCATCCGCAGGAAGCTTAACTATTCATTCAGAAGAGAACACAGATGTAGAATCCAATGCAGTTTTACTTCAGGATGTTTTTCTAGTTCCTTGAAGTGTAATAAGAAAATTATTTTTCTAAACCCTGTCTCTATGAAATACTAACACTAACTGAGGGAACATGGAAGAAATGTGGAGGATCTAGCTAGGAGTGAATTACTGGAACTAGCAGTAACCACTTGCCCTCCAGAGGACTTACCCCGCCCCCCCCCCCCTTCCTGACCAGGACATTTTTTGAGATACAGCACTGCGTCACTTTAACTGACAATTGGGCGGTCATGCAATGCTGTACATAAATTAAATTTGTGTCCTTTTTTTCCCACAAATAGAGCTTTCTTTCGGTGGTATTTAATCACCTGTGCATTTTTAATTGTTTGCTCTATAAACAAAAAAGACGGATAATTTTGAAAAAAACCCAATATTTTTGACTTTTTACTATATAACATATCCAATAAAAAATGTAAAAAATCTAATGTCGTCATAAATTTAGGCTAAAATGTATTCTGCTGCATGTCTTTGTTAAAAAAAAATTCCCAATACGTGTAAATTAATTGGTTTACGGAATTTATAGCGTCTACAAATGGTGCTAATTATACTGGAATTTTATTATTTTTTTATACTAGTAATGGCAGTGATCAGTGACTTATAGTGAGACTAAGAACTGACTAACTGCCCCTGACATCCCAATGACACTAATACAGTGATCAGTGCTAATAAAAAGCACTGACACCATACTAATGACACTGGGTAGGAAGGGGTTAACATCTGGGGCGATCAAAGGGTTAACAGCGTGCTGTGTGCTGTTTTACATGATGTGCTGCATGTGTTTTATTAGGAAGACATGCTGCTATGTATTTCTCTGCGGTGCAGAGAAATACACAGCAGCATGTCTTTGCAGGCAGGAGAGAGACCTGTGTTGTTTATACACAGGCCTCTCCCCTGTCAGCTTTGCCCGACGATCGCTGGTGGGGAATCTCTGGCTGGGACCTGGCGATTGACATCCCTAGCCGCCAATGGCATGGAAGGTAGGGCGGCGAAGTGCACATACGCACCCCCTACCCGGAAATGCAAATCACATATATATATATATATATATATATATATACATACGTGATTTTGTGCAGCCCTGCCACCCTGTAGCGGTAGTTCTACCATAGGGTGGCAGGAAAGCAGTTAAATAGAAGGGGAGGACAGATGGAGAAATCAAAATCAGATAGTAAACAAACTGAAGTGGTGCAAAACTGCAACTAGATGTCAGCACACCACAGAAGAACTTGGTGCAGTTCAATACAACACAGAAAAATTACATAAAAATGGGGCAGAACAGTTATGAAGAGAGGTACACAGACCATTATAGTAGCAAATATGTTCAAGTACATCAAAACAATATAAAGGTATAGTGGAACAAAATAACTTTCCATTAAAGTAGAAGGAAAGGCAAAACTTTTTCCCTCTGGAATGGAGCAGGGGAATGCCAGACCCCTGTCAGTTTTATTTTTGCCATCTGTGTTCAGCTGTGGAGATTTCCCTTTACCTCCTGTCTCATATCCAAAACGGGAAGTGAGAGGAAATCCCGTCAAATTGAGGGAATCCCTGGCTGTCACTAGAATTAGTATCGTCATTGGAAAATTGCCTCTCTATTCCTGTTCTGGTGACAACCCAAAATTTGGGATTTTCTTACACTTTCGGTGATAATGGTGAACAGAAGAAATAAAGAAAAAGAATCTCCCTAACAGATGGCAATTAAAGTCATATTGGTGTTCTAAGTCCTCGCCACTCTATCCAAAACTTAAAAAAAAAAATTTTGTCTTTGGTTATACTTTATAAAAACAAAATAAGAATCATCAAAAGTATAACTAAAGGCAAAACTTGTTTGGATGTAGGAGGAAATAAAAAACAGGTTTTTGATTGCTGTCTATGTCTCCAATAGAGACATTCACCCTCTAATTGTCCTGATTACCGAGGTCACCTGGAATATATGTGTGGGTAAATAAAAAAAATATTTGAACCTTTCTATTTCCCGTGCCAAATAATAGAGGATTTCCCTCACACTTGAAAGATATCTAACAACTTCCTGTTGAGTCTGCAGGAGAGGACGTGAAGGGAAGTCACCCTGATGAGACACAGACAGCAAAACAGAGGTTTTAACCCTTCCCTGCTCTTATCAGAAATATAATAAAAAGTTCTGAGCTTAGGTATACTTTAAAGGATAATTTCAGCTTTGAAACGTGTTACATGTTCCACCCATTTTTAGGGTGGCACATATAACATTTTTCAGCTATTGCACCTTCTCATCCTGATTCCCCCCCCCCCCCCCCCCGTGACTGTGGTGGGGGCTTCTCTCCTCGCACCTAAAAAGAGCTTGGCTGTGCAGGGCTACGCCCACACAGCCACGTCATAACTAAAAAACTAAAGGCAAAACTTTTTTTTTTAGCTTTGGATGGAAAGAAGAGGGATTAGAACGCCTGTCAGTTTTTATTGCAGTCTGTGCCCCCTTTAAGGAGATTCCTCCTCTCTATTAGTCCTGTTTACCATTATCATTAAAAGTAAAAGTCAAAGAAAAATTTTGGGTTGTCCCCAGAAAAGTAATAGAGAGGAAATCTTCCAATGGGGACACTAGTTCTGGTGACTTGGAGGTCCCCAAGGAATTCCCTTAATTTGCAGGGATCTCCTCTCATTTACTGTTTGGCTATGGGACAGAAAGTGGAGAGAAATCCCCCCAATGGGACAGAAAGTGAAGAGAAATCCCCCAATGGAACAAAGATGGTGAAAACAAAATCTGTCAGGGGTTATAACCCTCTCTTACTCTATCTAAAATGTCTATAGTTCTACTTACATTCACAACGTTCTGTGAATGAATAAAGTGTAGGTACCATTAACTGGCGCAGCCGATGGCTTGTAGTTCTCAATGAACTGTAAGGGTGTTGGTGAGCACTGTTGTAGTTCACTGATTCTTACTTCCATTCAGTAACTGCCTTCCCATACAAAGTATGGGTAGGCAGCTTACTGAGTTTCTGCAGGGTCCAGGCATTGCACCCGCAATGTGCATTTTTTTTTTTACTTTTACAAAAAGATGAACTTTTTCTTTAAGCTGGAGATGGAGAGGTGATAGGAATCTGAATTGCTGAACTGGCAGTGGGGATCGAAAGTTTGGGCACCCCAGCTAAAAATTTGTATTAATGTGCATAAAGAAGCCAAGGAAAGATGGAAAAATCTCCAAAAGGCATCAAATTACAGATTAGACATTCTTATAATATCTCAACAAAAGTTAGATTTTATTTCCATCATTTACACTTTCAATATAACAGAAAACAGAAACTGCAAAAGTTTGGGCACCCTGCAGAATTTATAGCATGCACTGCCCCCTTTGCCAAGCTGAGACCTGCCAGTGTCATGGATTGTTCTCAATCATCGTCTGGGAAGACCAGGTGATGTCAATCTCAAAGGTTTTAAATGCCCAGACTCATCTGACCTTGCCCCAACAATCAGCACCATGGGTTCTTCTAAGCAGTTGTCTAGAAAACTGAAACTGAAAATAGTTGACGCTCACAAAGCTGGAGAAGGCTATAAGAAGATAGCAAAGCATTTTCAGATGTCAATATCCTCTGTACGGAATGTAATTAAGAAATGGCAGTCATCAGGAAGTTAAAGCAAGATCTGGAAGACCAAGAAAAATATCAGACAGAACAGCTCGCAGGATTGTGAGAAAAACAATTCAAAACCCACGTTTGACTGCACGATCCCTCCAGAAAGATCTGGCAGACACTGGAGTTGTGGTACACTATTCCACTATAAAGAGATACTTGTACAAATATGGTCTTCATGGAAGAGTCATCAGAAGAAAACCTCTTCTACGTCCTCACCACAAAAATCATCGTTTGAACTTTGCAAATGAACATATAGACAAGCCTGATGCATTTTGGAAACAAGTTCTGTGGACCGATGAGGTTAAAATTGAATTTTTTGGCCGGAATGAGCAAAGGTACGTTTGGAGAAGAAGGGGCACAGAATTTAATGAAAAGAACATCTGTCCAACTGTTAAGCATGGGGTTGGATCAATCATGCTTTGGGGTTGTGTTACAGCCAGTGGCACAGGGAACATCTCACGGGTAGAAGGAAAAATGGATTCAATAACATTTCAGAAATTTTTGGATGGTAACTTGATGCCATCCGTGAAAAAGCTGAAGTTAAAGAGAGGATGGCTTCTACAAATGGATAACGATCCTAAACACACCTCGAAATCCACGGGGGATTACATCAAGATGCGTAAACTGAAGGTTTTGCCATGGCCTTCACAATCTCCTGACCTCAACATAATTGAAAATCTATGGATAGACCTTAAAAGAGCAGTGCGTGACAGACAGCCCAGAAATCTCAAAGAACTGGAAGACTTTTGTAAGGAAGAATGGGCAAAGATACCTCAAACAAGAATTGAAAGACTCTTGGCTGGCTACAAAAAGCGTTTACAAGCTGTGATACTTGCCAAAGGGGGCAGTACAAGATATTAACTCTGCAGGGTGCCCACACTTTTGCAGATGCCATTTTTTTGTTTTCTGTTATTTTGAAAGTGTAAATGATGGAAATAAAATCTAACTTTTGTTGAGATATTATAAGAATGTCTAATCTGTAATTTGATGCCTTTTGGAGATTTTTCCATCTTTCCTTGGCTTCTTTATGCACATTAATACAAATTTTTAGCTGGGGTGCCCAAACTTTCGATCCCCACTGTACCTGGGAATTCATTGCCACTTCTTCAGAATTCCTTCCTTTATCTGAATGACTGCTGCATTATACATATTATACTCATATCTGGTGTGACTCACTGCTCTTCTTACAATTTTTTTTGCTATTAAGAAAATTAAATTGCTGTTTATGAAAGTCTATGTTGCAGCAATTCTAGAAATTTATATTGCAGTCTCTGATTGAAGGACATTTTTGCAGGATTTGAAGCCATTCTATAGCCAACTACATACTGCTACAGAAAGTGATAGAATACCAGTAGCTGCTACAACCCTCTGCTGGCATGACATGACCTTCCATTGGGGCCCCTGCGCTTCTTGAAATTCTTGAATCAACAATGTCCAAAGATGATTAGCTATGCTGCAGTTTGTGTTTCAATGCTTCAGTGTTAACTGGTAGTCACCTTGAAATGACCTCATGACATGATCCAGGATTTATTCTGCTTCATTTCCTCCTCAGCATTTGTTCATGCCTCCTTTGTGTCTCTAGTACATAGTGACCTCTTCTAGGACACCTCAAGACTAACCCCACACAGGTTAAAGCTTACCTCTAGGAATAGACAATGGTTTTCTTCATTTTACCCTAACAGATTGAGATATGTATGTGGAGGAGTGCACCTAATGGAAAGAGGAGGCAGGGATAACAGGAAGAAAGAGGAGGCAGGGATAACATGAGGAAAGAGGAGGCAGGGATAACTACAGAGGAAAGAGGAGGCAGGGATAACTACAGAGGAAAGAGGAGGCGGGGATAACTACAGAGGAAAGAGGAGGCGGGGATAACTACAGAAGAAAGAGGAGGCGGGGATAACTACAGAAGAAAGAGGAGGCGGGGATAACTACAGAGGAAAGAGGAGGCGGGGATAACATGAGGAAAGAGGAGGCAGGGAAAACTACAGAGGAAAGAGGAGGCGGGGACAACTACAGAGGAAAGAGGAGGCGGGGATAACATGAGAAAATAGGAGGTGGGGATAACTACAGAGGAAAGAGGAGGCGGAGATAACTACAGAGGAAAGAGGAGGCGGGGATAACTACGGAGGAAATAGGAGGCAGGAATAACTACAGAGGAAATAGGAGGCGGGAATAACTACAGAGGAAATAGGAGGCATAGATAACTACAGAGGAAATAGGAGGCGGGAATAAGCACAGAGGAAGTAGGAGGCAGGGATAACTACAGAGGAAATAGGAGGCGGGGATAACTACAGAGAAAATAGAAGGTGGGAATAACTACAGAGGAAATAGAAGGTGGGGATAACTACAGAGGAAATAGGAGGCATAGATAACTACAGAGGAAATAGGAGGCATAGATAACTACAGAGGAAATAGGAGGCGTGGATAAGTACAGGGGAAAAAGGAGGTGGGGCTAACTACAGAAGAAAGAGGAAGTGGGGATAACTACAGAGGAAATAGAAGATGGGGATAACAATGTAGGAAAGAGGAGGCAGGGATAACTACAGATGGAAGAGGAGGCGGGGCTAAATGCAGAAGGAAAAGGTGGCCGGAATAACTGTAGAGAGATGAGGAGGTGGAGCTAACTACATCTTATACTCTAGAAAGCTGGAGAAACATTGTATGTACTGCAATTATATGCCATTAAATTGCATTGTATTCAACTTCTCTGTCTTATTGAACAGCTGAGCTGCCTGTGGATGATGTCAAGTCAGCAGGTGACCATACTGTCTGGAGGAACTGTGTCTACGGTGATATGTCAAAGCATAAAGCAGCATTTGAAACAGAACACTATGGCGGAATATATCAAAACTGGAGCTGCCAGAATCTGGAGAAGTTGTGCATGTAACCAATCACCTATCCTTAGCTTGGTCAGTTAAGCATTAAACCTCAGAGATAGAAGCAGATTGGTTGTCTTCTCCACATCTACTCCAGATTCTGTCTATTCCAGTGTTGATTCCCCTCTGTGTGCGGTGAATGGCAACTTTTTGAACTTGAGCAATGCCAGTCACCTCAATGGGCACTTAGAAAACAATCTTTAGCTTGCATCTGCTGCATGTCTCCGCAATACAACAAAGTTCACCCGAAGCCACTGTCCATGATAAATGAGAGAAATGTCAAAATTACATTTTAATAAAGATTTTTCAAAAAGTAAACAGTACCTTGTGTAGTAACAACAACGAAACAAAACCTACATGCCAGTGTGCACAAGCCTTCATAGTTCTGTAATTAGCTATTCTTGTATGTGCACTTTGGAAAGGTTCGAGGGTTACATCTAGGCATTACATTCACAAAAAAAGTCGTTGAACATTTAAGGGAATAAAAAAATGATAAAGCAATCTAATTTACATTCCAAGTAAGTTGCCAAAGAAAATATAGTTTAAGATCACATTTTCTCTGAGTGCTGATTAACATTGCAGAGAATTGCGTCGGAGCCGATTGTTCTAAATGGCTCTCCCATAAACAGTCTGGTGGTTTGCTTGTACCATCTTTGGAAATGCAGGAAGCAGAATGTAGAAATACTGTAAATATACTATCCCTAGGAATCGTTTCTATGAAATGCTGCGCTTGTGAAATGGCAGTCTTGGGCCTTTATAACCAGACTAAGTGCCACGTGAAACGCAGCTGAAGCACACTTGCCGACAGTAATACATAAGCAATATGCATAGATTTTTCAGGTACTGTGTTCGTAATGACAAAGCCAATTGGCAAACATGCTTCTAGCAGAGGCTGTGATCATTTCTATTACATGAATATATCTAACCTTGAGATAATGAAAGTATAATCTGTGTTTACAAGCAATTTTAGTCAAGTATTTATGTGTAAATTGTGGATGCAATTTAGCCTCAAGACTTTGCGCAGTACTATTATCGCATCCCCCCATCACACACCTCACCTTCACAGAACAATAGACATAAGCAAACATTGGCATTCCAAAGCACTCCAGATATTTTCTTCTTGTATTTATATAATATAAACATATCCTGCAGTGCTTTTAGCAGTGTTTCACATCGTTATATTATTCTGAACTACTATATTACAGCCAATAAGCACCATATACTGTTTGCTTATTAGCGCATACTGTACTTATGCACATTGGCAAAGAGGGTCATACACCATAAAAAATGTGTGTATTGCTGCATCTGGGAGTTACAGCTACCTGTAAAAACCAATGACAGGCTGAGGCTGTTGGCTAAGAACCTCATATTCGCCCATTGGGATGAATGAATGGCCCTAAAGGCAAACTCTTGCACATCCACCCCTGTACGCATGTTAACGCTCGGTTGTGAGGCTATAAGCGTACAGTCTCAGCTGATCATTGATTTGTAAAGGTGGCTGTATGCAACACCCGTGACTCTTGGGCACAGAAATATGTTCATTTTCTTCCTGTGAACAAGCCCTAAGGGTAAGCTACTTTTCCTTGTGCTTTTAAAATTGCCAAAATATGTGTATCAGTAGAGCTGGCCATAGATGGATCCAATCTCGACCAGTTCAGCAGGGAACAGCCAAGATTCAATCCATGTTGTACTCAAGTCAATCAATGAATTGACTTGGGTACAACCAGATTGTCAGATTTTTTTACATGTGATTATTGCTGGCGGCTATAGCCACTAGTAGTAATCATTGTGTTCTGAAAGGATCACCGCTGGCAGAACACAATAGCGCTGCAGGAGGGATTCTCCCATCAACACAGTCTATGTGATTCTCTTTCCTTCCCCCTATGGTGGAAGAAAAGAAAATTGCATAATCTAAGGCTTTCCTTAGTTTCATCTAACACCTTCTGAGGAATTCAGTTTAGAGTTTTATTGTGCCTTGCAGCAAATTTATGTACTTGTTTGAAACAGTGCAGCTGATCTCCCTCCACCGCTGCATCTGTCTCACATACAGTGCAATGGCAAAGGTGTTTTGTAGCTAGGTAGGCAGATACTGATGGAGATTCAGAAGACCCGGTTCCCCCACCTGATGGGGAATTTTAGAGACCTAGTCCGCAACCCCCCCTCCCCGATGGGGATTCAGAGACATAGTTCCCCTTCCTGATGGGAAATTTAAAGACCTAGTTCCCTCACCTCATGGGTATTCAGAGACCTTGTTCTCCCACATGATGGGGATTCAGAGACCTAGTTCCTCCACCTGATGGGTAATTTAGAGACGTAGTTCTCCAACCTGATGGGGATTCAGAGACCTAGTTCCCCCACTTGATGGGTATTCAGAGACCTAGTTCTCCCACCCGATGGGGATTCAGAGACCTAGTTCCCCCACCTCATGGGTATTCAGAGACCTAGTTCTCCCACATGATGGGGATTCAGAGACCTAGTTCCTCCACTTGATGGGTAATTTAGAGACCTAGTTCCCCTACCTGATGGGGATTCAGAGACCTAGTCCCCCCACCTGATGGGTATTCAGAGACCTAGTTCCCCCACCTGATGAAAATTTAGAGACCTAGTTCTCCCACCTGAAGGGAATTCAGAGACCTAGTTCCTCCTCCTGATGGGGAATTTAGAGACCAAGTTCCCACACCTAATAGGGATTCAGAGACCTCGTTCCCTCACCTGATGGGGCTTCAGAGACCTAGTTCCCCCACCTGATGCAGAATTTAGAGACCTAGTGCCCCCACCTGATTAGAAATTCAGAGACCTAGTTCCCCCACCTGATAGGGATTCAAAAACCTAGTTCCCCCCCAGTGATGGGGATTTATTGACCTAGTTCCCTGTCCTGATGGGAATTTAGAGACCTAGTTCCCACACCTGATGGGGATTTAGAGACCTAGTTCTCCCACTTGATGGGTATTCAGAGATCTAGTTCTCCCACATGATGGGGATTCAGAGACCTAGTTCCTCCACCTGATGGGTCATTTAGACACGTAGTTCTCCAACCTGATGGGGATTCAGAGACCTAGTTCCCCCACTTGATGGGTATTCAGAGACCTAGTTCCCCCACCTGATGGGGATTCAGAGACCTAGTCCCCCCACCTGATGGGTATTCAGAGACCTAGTTCCCCCACCTGATGAAAATTCAGAGACCTAGTTCTCCCACCTGAAGGGAATTCAGAAACCTAGTTCCTCCTCCTGATGGGGATTCAAAAACCTAGTCCCCCCCCCAATGATGGGGATTTATTGACCTAGTTCCCTGTCCTGATGGGAATTTAGAGACCTAGTTCCCACACCTGATGGGGATTTAGAGACCTAGTTCTCAAACCTGATAGGGATTCAGAGACCTAGTTCCCTGTCAGGTGTGCTACTTTGTGGTTGACAGCAGGCAATGGGCAGGTGCAGCCTGCTGTTGGCTATGGATTCTTTCTACTGCTTGTTGTCAGTCACAAGGAAGAGAAGACTTGATGGGAACTTGTCTCTCAGCTTCTACATTAGGCTCATTATCTATGAACTGGAGGTAATTCTTTACAATTTAAATCAGTCTCTCTGCCCCAGCAGAGTTTGTTCTTACAAGCAGATCCCAGGACCCCATTGCTGCAAGGTAATAGACAGAGTGAGAGGAAATCCCAGTGGGAGCACAAACATAATTTGCAAATTTGGAGATGGAGAAAACAAGAATGCTACATCAATGACCTCAAAATTCTGAAATAATTTTGCGCTCCAACACTGAATTCACACAAGTGCAGTTCAGGTTAAATTCTCATTGACTGCCTTGATGCCAAAATGTTTTAAATTCTGTCCATGCATGGGAGTTTAAGTTATCCTGTACTGGTAAATCAAGACAACCCAAGACCCATGACCCTGAGAAGATGTCTGTGCCAGCCTCGTGGACATTAGATCATTGGAATGGATGTATTGGCAGAGTTAAATTTAACTTTGAGGGCTTATTTACACTGGTATCGCCCAATAAAGAGAGTCATTACGATGCCTCCTTACCAGCTGTTTTAACCCCTAAAAACTTAGCATCAGTTAAATGTGTCACATTTGGTGGGATCATTCTTGAATCATCCTTTGCAAAGCATCGCAGTCATGATATGTGTACACCCCGATCCACTGCCTTTGGAGCTTAGGGGAGAGTGGTTAGAGCTGACCACGCATTTTTATCACCCTCTTCAACCACTAATGTAAATGAAGCCTAAGAACTGCCTAACCCAAGCTCTTGTGTTCTGCAATATAGACTTCACTCCATACTGTGAAATTAGCGTGGACCCAGTTTCTCCAATCTACACTCTTCAAACAGCACCATGAACATGATGAGTACATTATCTTTCTCTTGCTTTTAATAAAGTGAAGTGCTTTAAAAGTATTACACAATGTGAAGTTCGATTTATTTTTGCATTGCTTGAGGGAATAGCGGAGTGCATAACAAGTGGATGGACCTGACCTGAATAATCTAGTAAGGTCATTCACCTCTGGCGAGTCTGTCTATTGAGCACAGGTGTAGGGCACACCACAGCTTGAATTGTTTTTCTTGTGTAATGTGTTTATAGATACAAAGAAAGTAATTTGTTGCCATATAGGACTGATTTATTTTATGTCAAATGAATTAGTGTAGAGATACAGAAACAGACTGCTGCCTGTTTGTTTCTGGTTTTTCATAAATTTACAGACTTATCCCAGCTCTGCGTCTTCACGTTAGGCTCCTGGAATATTCAAAGGTTTTTAATTTAAATTTTATTTCATTCTTGACAAGACCCAGTACATGTGCGTTTTCAATAGAGATACACAGGATTCGCAAAGTTCACAAAGCACTTTCACTTTTGGTTGGAAGAGAGTTAACCAAAGACATAATTCGAGAACCAAAGACCATGCTTATGATTTTAAAGATTTTATTTGTAACATATTTTTTAATCAAAAGATGTGATTAGTAAGTGCACATGTTCAGTTCAATTGCTAGGATTTTAAGTGATACTAAACAATATCCTCAGACTCCAAAAAATAATTCATACACATCCATTACTTAATGGAGGAGGCTGACAGCAATAGAAGGTACTTTTTTGAATTAAGAATACATAAATTGTTACAATCCTTGTCTACCCTATCCAAAAAAAAAAGTTTTGGCTGGACTTGGGCTTCGATATTTTTGTCTTGGAGTTCTAGGTTCCTGGGAGCCACACACGATTGTTGTGTACATCTGGTTCATACTACTGTGGCTCTATGAGCTGCGTTTTGTGTTGGAACAGCAGCCCATTCATTTAAATGGGCTGCCATGCTCCTGGAAGAGCAGGCGAAAGGTCCCTGCATCATTTTTTAAATCACAGCCCACAAGGAAACCGCAAGTGAAGTGCAGTTCCCAATAATGGAAGCAGCTGCTGTGATTTCCAGTCCTGAAACTCCTGTATTGTTTTGTGCGGGTGGTTGCAGCTGTGAGAAGTGCAGTCCCAAGCACCCACACAGGTATGAACATTAAAGTGTTACTAAACCCACAACAGTAAAATTGGTCTGTATATGCAGTAAAGCATGCTTGTTATACTCACTGTGGAACCTAAGGGGTTAATCCTCTGCATTGTGTAAAAAGGATGTTTGATCCTGTCTTCTCTGATCTTCCTCTTCTTCTACTGTCCCCAATCCATCTGCTGATAGAGCAGAGCATTGGGGGCAACCTGCACATGCTCAGTTTGCTGTGTATTACTAGAGAGTTTTTTTTTTTTCGTAGGAAAGTGCATGTAATCAGCACAAGGACAATTAATGCTGTCCAGACAGAAGGTCACAGGTCCTGCAGCCTCATAGGACAATCTGGGGAGAATTAAATATAGTTGTATGTGGTTCAGTGAGTGCTAACGAGTGACAGCAGCTGATACACTAAAAAGGAAAACCATAAACCTTCAATAGAATACAAATGTAAGTAGTGCAGCGCTAGAAATGAAATATAAGAATATACTAATAGTAATGTATAAAATAGCACAAATGTATAACAAATATTAAAGCAACACAGTATATCCTTAATAAATTATAGCAATGGTGGAGCTGTATCCAACACCTTCACTAATATTGTAATATAGTAATATAAAACACAGTGCAAATGATAGTCCAAAATGACTAATGGTAGTAAACCGCAATATGACTGAAAATGGTGACTTGGTAAAATCCCAGTGAAACCTGTAATCCGGTGCTGTGCAGGAATAATAGGTGAATTGCACACTCACCAGAGGTGCAATTTAAGTGCGCATTTGTGTCATATAAACCAGAGGTCACTTCGGTTGTAGATGGAGCGTGGCCTGGAATGGATGACTCCGCGATGAATGATGGAACATCTGGGGGTCCCCTTAATGAGTCTGGCTAAAGATGGGATCTGCTGATTACAGCTCTCCTCTGCGCCCTGGGAAGGGGAGTATATAGCGCAAATGGGCAAATGGACACAGACAAACAGCTACTCCTTCAGAGTAACAAAAGGAGTCTTTAACTGATCCAGTGCTATACCCGGCTACAGCTCTTTCCTCCCCTCTTCCTGCTCTCACAGGCTATACTGAGAGCAGTGGAAGTGGCTTTGGCTCACTGCCAGCATACGCTTGTCCTACCACAGGGTTTTGAAGTTCTGACCTGCTCCAGAGGGCCAGAAAGGGTCAAAGAAGTCCAGCAGTGTCTCCAGGCAACACCTTAACATGATGGCAGCTTCCTGCCTTTTTCATGCCTGTCTTGCAGGTATATGAAGGAAAAGAAGAATAAGGTATTTGTAAATAACCTAAAGAAAGGCATCCTATTCAGCACTTCTCAGAATGTGAGCCACAATGTTCAAACTCAATTAACCCCCCCAGGACCACCAGGTGACCATCCCAGGGCCCAGAGGAGAGCTGTAATCAGGAGATCCCATCTTTAGCTAGACTAATTAAGGGGACCCCCAGATGTTCCGTCATTCATCGCGGAGTCATCCATTCCAGGCCACGCTCCATCTACAACCGAAGGGACCTCTGGTGTATATGACACAATGCGCACTGAAATTGCGCCACTGGTGAGTGTGCAATTCACCTATTATTCCTGCACGGCACCGGATTACAGGTTTCACTGAGATTTTACCAAGTCACCATTTTCAGCCATATTGCGGTTTACTACCATTAGTCATTTTGGACTATCACTTGCACTGTGTGTTATATTACTATAGTACAATATTAGTGAAGGTGTTCAATACAGCTCCACCATTGCTATAATTTATTAAGGATATACTGTGTTGCTTTAATATTTGTTATACGTTTGTGCTATTTTATACATCACTATTAGTATATTCTTATATTTCATTTCTAGCGCTGCACTACTTACATTTATATTCTATTGAAGGGGAGAATGAAAGCTCCTCCTACAAGCTTTAACCAGTGCTCTGCTAGACACTGATAGAAGTCACAAGACTGCTCTAAGTGCTGATGGGAAAAGGTATTTAGCAGTTTATATTTACTAAAATAATTGCATTTCCTTGTTCTGTGTGGTAACCTGATATAATGGATAATGGAGACCTGATATAATGAATGCAGGGTCCTGGATTTAGTAACGTTTTAAGTAGATTAATTTGGATACTGGTAAACAACAAAAATATTTGTACTAATGGTATACATTACTGCATATACTTACAGTAGGGGTGAAAAGGCTCTTAAGGAAGCTTACAGAGCACTGTATCCTTCAGTGCCAATATTGGCAATCACTTTTGTGAGGTAAGGTGTGTCTACCCAAAAGCCAAAACCCAAACGTTCTGTAAATTTGTTCCATGTTTGATGGGCACAATAAACTATACATATTCTAATTCTTCTTCAGCAAAATAATGGACACAGTCCAGAATCCGGGTATAATCAAGATAACATAACGGCTCACCACCAACATTCCAATCCCACACTTAGGTTAAGGGTTCCCGTCTACTTTGGGGGAACCCAAATTTACACTTCCTCACAGATGTGAACCACTCCACACTAGCTCACAGACAGATGCTGACTCCTTTCTGCTTCCTCATAAGCCTCCCTTGCGGGTGGGTTAACCTTTTTGGGACCAAAGTTTCTGTACGGCTCTTTCCCACCCAATGTCTCTCTGAGACTCTGAATTCCGGGTCTCAAAGGAGGATCTACCAATCCTGAGAGAATTGCCAATCAGTCCTCTCCTTTCCAACTAACCTACCCCAGAACCCCTCACCCTGCACGGGTGAGAACCCCTGAGTACACAAAATAGACAAGTATATTATATTACAGACTTCATGCTGCTTCTTGGGGAAAGGGATAAGTAATCACCCCCTCAAATATATCTTATTAATTCCTTCTTTATATAAACTAAGCTCAATAAGCTAAATTAATCATGCCTTCTGACCATTTCCCCCAATATGTTTTTTACTGCCTCTGTAAATATAGAGTAATCACGGAAGATGGTATAAAGGTACAGAGCATGCAGATATAAAGAATACTACCTGAACGTTTAAATTGACAAAACTACTGAAAAAAGCATGCATATCTTTTGAAAACATATAGAGAATGAAGAAAACTATGGCAATTTTTCTCACATTCATTTCATTTTATTGTTTCAAAGTACTTTTTGATTTTGGATCAGCTTGCATTTTATGCATTATCGACTTGGATTTTAAATGCTCTTAAAACCCAAAGATATAAGAAAATACGCACTGTCTGGGGTGTAAAAGATAGCGATATAAATGTTTTTTTGACATAAAATGGATTACCTCAAGGCACAGCCTCCGTCAAAGGATGTTTTCTACCCTCCATAAACCACAACGCCATGATACTGCTTTATGGCAAAAACTCTTTCTATGGAAGCCGTTTTAGCTGTCAACATTTCATACCAATCAGTTTGTTAGTGTAAACCACAGACAGTTTTTTCAGAAATTGTTAAAAAAAAGTAATCCACATCCAAAACAAAATCAACATGAAATATTGATGATAAAATTTTACAGCAGAAAAAGAGCATGCATATACTTATATAGGAAAAAAAAATACAATGTGTCGATTTTTTCATACTCTTTTCCTTGTTTTCTACATTTTTATATTTAACTTGTGCGTTTGAGTTTTTTGTAGCCAGCGGAATATACAGTTGCAAGAAAAAGTATGTGAACCCCTTGGGATTACGTGGAGTTTTGCATGAATTGGGCATAAAATGTGCTCTGAACGTCATCTAAGTCACAACAATAGAAGAACACAGTCTGCTGAACATAATACTACACAAACATTAGATGTTGCCATGGTTTAATTGCACATAACATGTAAACATTCACAGTGCAGGGAGGAAAAAGTATGTGAACCTTTGGACTTAATAACTGGTTGACCCTCCTTTGGCAGCAATAACCTCAACCAAACGTTTCCTGTAGTTGCAGATCAGACCTGCACAACGATCTGGAGTCATTTTGGACCACTCCTCTTCACAAAACTGTTTCAGTGTAGCAATATTCTTGGGATGTCTGGTGTGAATCGCTCTCTTAAGGTCATGCCACAGCATTTCAATGGGGTTGAGGTCAGGACTCTGACTGGGCCACTCCAGAAGGTGTATTCTGTGCTGTTGCAGCCATTGTTTTGTTGAATTACTTGTATGCTTTGGGTCATTGTCCTGTTGCATCACCTATCCTCTGTGGAGCTTCAGTTGGCGGACAGATGGTCGTACGTTTTCCTGCAAAATGTCTTGATAAACTCTGGAATTCATTTTCCCATCAATGACAACAATCCGTCCAGGCCCTGAGGCAGCAAAGCAGCCCCAAACCATGATGCTCCCTCCGCCATGTTTCACAGTGGGGATGAGGTTTTGATGTTGGTGTGCTGCGTCTTTTTTTCTCCACACATAGTGTTGTGTGTTCTTCCCAAACAACTCAATCTTGGTTTCATCTGTCCACAGTATATTTTGCCAGTAGTGCTGTGGAACATCCAGGTGCTCTTTTGCAAACTTCAAACGTGCTGCAATATTCTTTTTGGACAGCAATGGCTTCCTCCGTGGTGTCCTCCCATGTACTCCATTCTTGTTTAATGTTTTCCTTATTGTAGATGTGTCAACAAAAATGTTAGCATGTGCCAGAGATTTCTGTAGGTCTTTAGCTGACACTCTGGGATTCTTTTTTACCTCATGCAGCATTCTGCGCTGTGCTCTTGCAGTCATTTTTACAGGACGACCACGCCTAGGGAGAGTAGCAACAGTGCTAAACTTTCTCTATTTGTAGACAGTCTGTCTTACCGTGGACACATGAACATCAAGGCTTTTGGAGATACTTTTGTAACCCTTTCCAGCTTCATGCAAGTCAACAATTCTTGATGGTAGGTCTTCTGAGAGCTCTTTTCTGCGAGGCATGGTTCACATCAGACAGTGCTTCTTGAAACCAGTAAACCCAAAACAGGTGTGTGTTTTTTAAGGGCAGGACAGCTGTCAGCAACACATCCAATATCATCACACTGATTGGAGTCAAGGTTGGCTCACTCCTGGCTCCAATTAGCTCTGGGAGAAGTCATTAAGCTAGGGCCTCACATACTTTTTCCTCCCTGCACTGTGAATGTTTACATGTTATGTGCAATTAAACCATGGCAACATCTAATGTTTGTGTAGTATTATGTTCAGCAGACTGTGTTCTTCTATTGTTGTGACTTAGATGACGTTCAGAGCACATTTTATGCCCAATTCATGCAAAACTCCACGTAATCCCAAGGGGTTCACATACTTTTTCTTGCAACTGTATATATATATATATATATATATATATATATATATTCCAGTTGAAAAAATATCTAGTTTAACCAATAGAAAAAAATAACATAAATAGAACACCTCCATATACAAAAACCAATTCCAACAGCTGATCCAGAGGAAGGCAAAACAAATATATATAGCATGGTCCCATTTGCTCCAGTGGGGGAAAATAATTCCTTCCCCTCTTATAAATGTTAACATCCAATTATATTTTGTGCATTTAGGAATGCATCTAGCTTTTTTTTTAACAATCTACTGAGCTGTCCAGGACATTTTCTTGAGGGAACCTACTCCACATTTTCACAGCTCTTACTGTGAAGCAGCCTTTCCATATGTGGAGGTTAAATTGTTTTTCTCCAGATGTAAAGGGGGTTATTTACTAAACTGGAGAGTAAAAAATCTGGTGCAGCTCTGCAATGAAACCAATTAACTTCTAGATTTTATTGCCCAAACTTAATTGAACAAGTTGAAGTTAGACACTGATTGGCTACCATGCAAAGCAGCACCAGATTCTGAGTGCACCAGTTTTAGTAAATCTCCCCAAAGAGTCCTCCCTTGTCCTTTGTATTGACTTTAAAGTGAATAACTCAGCATCAAGTTCACTGTATTCCTGCTAACTAAATAAAGCTAAAACATGTTTAAAAAAATTACACTATAGGACCCAATTTGTCCTTCTTATCTTACGCTTTAGGGCTAAACCTGCTCTGGCCAACCCCACCACTAATACCAAAGTATTAGATCGTCTACAGTCATATGAGACAGTCACATGAGTTTAAAACATATTACAGGTCTGTGAGAGATCACAGACTAGTGACTGGCAGAATATTTGAAACAAAACAGTCAGCTAGTTTTATCCCTACATATTCCCCGATTTGTTTTCGGGGATGCCAACAATTGAGTACCATGGCCCACATCTGGTGGACTTGCCCTAAAGTGAACAGACTATGGATTAGGGTGTATGCCCTCCTTCGCACTATGCTTCACACAGACATTAAGCGTAATCCGTATGAAGCGCTCTTATTTAAATCATTGGAGGGTCTCCTCTGTTCTGAACGGCAGCTGGCATCACACTTATTTGTGGCAACGAAGTTGACAATTGCGAGAGCTTGGAAAACTCCTCTCCTTAGTTTTGAAGCTGTCAAAAACCGGATGAACTTCATAACGGTTAATGAAAAACTGACGGCCATATTGTTGGATACCCATACAAAATTTCTGCAGGTATGGCGTCCCTGGCTGGATATAGCTCAGCCTTCGAGATTTGACCAGTCTCTTCTTTCGATATGAGGATGGATATTGCCGTGATTGCCTCGGAGCCCTTCTCGGGTTTGTGTTTTTTCTTTTTTCTTTTCCTCTTCTCGTCCGTGTCTCTCTACTGTTTGTCTCTTTCTAATCTATTGTCCAAACTATCCTTAATCATACTTTACAGATTGAATTTACTGTTTCATGTGCTACATTTGCATCACTATCTAGAACTATGAAACATTTATGTAAATCTTTCGATTTATGCTTCTACCAATGCATTACTTGAACTGACTTCCATTTCTTCAGTACAATTTATATTTGATGGTCATTATTTCTGTGATCCATATGTTTGTTTATTTTTTGCTTCATCTACAATAAAACCCTTTGGTAAAGAAACAAAACAGTCATTATATAAGCCATATATAATGTTAAAGGTGATGAGCTTTGGGCTGCATGTGTATTGTATTCTGTGATGATGTGGAGAATGGTAGACAGCTTCCTGTTCTTAGGAATGTTGTCAGAAATCCTTATGTAAACTAAGGTAATAAGGATAAAAACGTCACTCTACCGGTAGAAACCCAGAATAAAATGTTTTTGTAATCAGATAAGCCAACACAGTTCAGGGGTTGCAAGGGTCCCCCTTCATCAAGGCTATAGAAAACAGCAAATTAGGGTCTGGATCGAGAAATCTAGTAAAGTAAATATTTCATGCTAACTCTTATAGCACCCGTTCCAGCTCACGTCTTTTATAGCACCTATTCCAGCTCAAGATTCAGCAGCCAAATCTCAGGAGCAAAAAGAGCCCTCATTGTGGACTACTACCAAGGGAGTGGCGCTTTGATCCTCCTGCCTTTGTTCACATTATATAAGCCAGGCAGCCCACTACACAGAACAAGTATAAAAGAGGTCGTTTCTTTCAGGTTTTGAGTTATCTCTGGAATCCTGAATCATTAAAAAAAAGTGTGTCTTTTTCTTTCAACTCTCAAGACTGTATAAATGTGTGAAATAAGTTGAATAGTTATCTTCATCTCATCTTTGCCTTTATTAAAACCTGCTGATTACACAAAAATAATGTCCCAATGTCTACACCAAGTTTTGAACTGTATCAGAATCAACAGCTTGTCTGCAATACCTTCCTGGCCACGTTGTGCAAACAGCTATTGCACACAATAAAGGCAACAAAAGGGTGGGCTTTAATGTCCACATGGTGCAGATAAGCGTCACTGGGTGGCTGATGCTCCCAGCAAAGAAACAGAGCTGTCAAAGATTGTTCTTGGTCCCCACTAATGATCCATAGCTGGCAGAACCGGTTCCTGATCATGTGACCACTGTGACAGCCAATCACATTGGTCACCTGATCGACGATACTTCCTGCTTTCCAGGCATACAGACTCTATTAAAGGGACACAGGAGCAGGAAGGGTAAGGGGTTAAAGTACAACTAAAGGCAAAACTTTTTTTCGTTTTGAATAAAGTGGAGAGGGCAGGGGCAGACTGACAACTCATGGGGCCCCCGGGCAATAGGGGATCATGGGGCCCCTGTGTCCTTGCCCAAAGTACACCCAAAAAAGCCTATAAAAGGTACCAAGGGCATTTCATGGGGCCCCCTACTGACCCTGGGCCCTCAGGCAGTGCCCGAGTGCTCGAATGGTCAGTCTGCCCCTGGGTGAGGGATTGGATCCCCTGTCAGGTTTTTATTGCTGTCTGTGCCTTCGTTTGGGAGATTCACCCTCTCCATTTGTTCTGTTTACCATTATTAACAACATTAAAATAAAAGAAAACCCAAAATGTTGTTTTATCACCAGAACAGGAATAGAGGGGAAGTCTTTAAATGGGGATACTAGTTCTAGGGACCTGGTGGTAGCCAGGTATTCCCACACATTGAAAGGATTTCCTCTCCTTTCCTGTTCTGGCTCTGGGATAGGAAGTCTCCCCAATGGAGTACAGATGGCAAAAAAAAATAAAAGTAATTATACACTTTCTTACTCTATCTAAAATGTAAAAAAATATAACAGCGCAAATCAAACAACTCATTCAGTACATGTTACAAATAAAATTGTAAAATTGTAATGAAAATAATCAATTTAGTGCCAAAAAATATTAAGTTAGTGTCCACAAAAAATATATACATAAAGTCCTTTTATCCCAGAAAAAACATAAGTATAATGATTTCTCCCAAAAAACAGTGCTTCCACCATCCACCAGTGTGAAATCAAAATCAACCGCACTCACCAGATGTTGGTGAGTTATGTGCCTTTTAGAATTTAAGGGATCCTAAACCCCCTCTATATCCTCCAGAACTCCTAAATCGCTTTGCAGGGCTAGATGATTCCACTCACTCCTCATATGAACTCCACCGCGGTCCAAAAAAAGAAAAAACATATACCATAGCGTGATACTGCTATACCTAATGTAGTATTATAAATAATACCAGGCCACTCACATGTTATAGATAAATAGAAAGCATTGATTTATTGCCTCCATAGGCTACCAAAATATCCAAGGGATCACACTCCAATCCAGAGACCTCACAGCCTGTTGGTTTGCAGTGGATAGAAACCCAGATCCAACAATCAAGATGGCCGCTTGGAACGCACCCCTCGGCGTGCATTCCACTCACCGGAAGTGACGTAGGACGTAAGGACGGCAGACCAGAAATGCGTCAACGCGTTTTGCCCCTCCCACAGGGCGTTCTCAAGACACCATTTCCAGTCACCAGACGCTATTTATACACCACAGGATCCCTCCCCTATGTTAATTACCTATGCCGCAAACTAATAGGTTATCATCCTCTGCTCCCTAGCGTGAGATTCCTTTACAATCTGAGGACAGGTGTAAAGTACATTATAAACATATATACCTTCCTTTAATTCATACAGCAATCTAATATATCTACATATAACTTAAAATCTGAGGAATTCTTTAATAACAAATGACAATATCTCCATAAAAAATATATGCACATACCCATACTCATATACAAAAATATAATAAAAATATAAATAAAAATTAAAATAAATAGAAATAAAATAAAAATAAAAATAAATATGAAAATAAAAATAAAATTAAAATTAAAAAATAAAAATAAAATAAAATGTAAAATAAAAATAAAAATAATAAAATAAAAATAAAATAAATTAAAATAAAATAAAAAATACAAAAATATAAATAAAAAATATAAAATAAAAATAAAATAAATTAAAATAAAAATAAAAAATAATCAATATATAATATAAAATATATAAATATATATCTAAAATGTAGCCCAACTTTAAATCCTTAGCTTTTTAAGCACTTTCAGCATTTGACATAATACCTCAGTGAGAATGCAGCTTCTTTATCTTTAATTCTTGGCTGTGTTCCATGTTTAAGCTGCTACTCCAGGTTTCCTATTTCAGAGTGGATCCTTTCTTTTGCATTATCTTTTGGAGCCATCCTTGCATGCAGGGGCTAGAGTTGTGTCTCTCTACACTGTGTGCATCAACAGGAACACTACAACTCCATAGGCTAGGATGACACAAAAATGGAAACTGAAACACCACACAACTGGCCCAGATACAATTTTACTCAAATAAAAGTCAGGGGGATAGCTCAAAGAGTAAGCTGCCAAACCAGCTGCTGACAAGGTTTTGTAATCACACTGGAAGACATAACATTAAAGGCCCAGCTCACTCCTAGTTCATTCACATTGTGTACAATCAAGCCCCGATGAAGGGGGAGATTAAGGACCCCTGAAACCAGCTGGCAACCCTTTGGATTGCCTCCCTGGCGTTTATTGGAATAAAGTTGTGTCTGGACATCTTAGAAGTGGTGTAGTGCATCAGTTTCTTTTTGTGATACATTACACTTCAAGCCATGAAGATCCTCTGGGGTGTAGAAGCCACCTGCCTGGGAACAAGAGTATTTCCATCAAGATCTGTATCAATAAGATAACCTCATGAGTCCAGCACTATTTTTCCACTTTCCTCAACCATAGCCTTACCTGGCAAGGCACTCCCCTGCTCTTCCATCCTCCTTTCCACTCCTTTCTCTAAGCTAACAGACTAGTTCCAGACTGCACTGTTCACTGTAAACTCCTTTCCATGAAAACCAGAAGTTCAGGAAAGCAGCACTGGGTGAAGCTGGGAAGTGGTTAAAGCGGAATTCCACCCAAAAGTGAAAGCGCTGCTTTTCTGCCTCTGCTCCCTTCATTGCTACATTTGGCATCTCTTGGGGGGCGGGGAGAGCGGATACCTGGTTTTGCGCAGGAACTGAGCTGGAAGTTCACCCCCCCCACACACACCCTGTAGCCCTCTGGGACACTTCCAAGGTCCCAGAAGACTGCGGGTCATTCACAGCGAGTTTCATGCATGTGAAGTAGGAGACCCTTAGTCAAGATGGGAAGGACACCGCTGGATCCCTAGACAGGTACGTGCCCTAATATTAAAAGTCATCAGCTACAGTATTTGTAGCTGCTAACTTTTATTTTTTTTTGGGGGGGTGGGTGGTTGGAAATCCGCTTTTACTATTTGTAATCCTTATGTTGCTAGCATTAGTAAATAGACAGGAAGTATATTATCTTTACTAGTTTTAAACTTTTTTTTTTTTACAATTCTTCAGCCGCTTCCTGATTTCTGGCCTAGGCCAAAATGATCCAAACAACACAGAGCCCCACTCCAAGCTCCACAGAAAGTTTCCTAGTGATTCACTCCTCACCAAGTGCAGCTCCCCAAGACTTGTCTTACCTGATTGTTAACTGTAAAAGAAGGATTGACGAGCACACCGAATAGCCACCCAGTTTCAGATGTGATAGAAAGGATTTAACTTTGCCTCCTCCCATGCTATGTCCCACCAATGCAATTCACCTGTTAGGGATCCGGGTATGACCAGAAATGTGTGGACTGACACAGGGAAGTGACAGGCTTCAGGAATGATATAACAACAATATAATTTATTATTAGCCACCCAAATATATAAAACGCACAGTAAACACACCAACCTTCCACTAATATTAGTATGTGCAGGAACACTGGCGTAGTCAGGGCTGGAGAGGTGGAATGGTCAGGCCGGCCATATGGTTAACAACCGTCTGGTGGTACCTCTAGCAGTCCTCAGGACAGGATTCCCCAGGGCGCGGAGTCTAAGTCCCAGTCTGCTTATTCACCAGGGCCTCTGATGGTGGGGATGGACTTGAAGCAGACAGGAACCAGGTCACGGCCCCTGAGTACACCTGCTCGTGGTAGAGGGTACCGCCAGAGGTATATGCCGGTAGAGAGCCTGATGTGAAGAGGCAGAAGGTGTGAGCCGGGATGGCTGGATCCATGCAGGATGGATGGATGGCAGAGTAATTAGCGTGGTCAGACGGGCCGGGTCGGTAACAGCGGGTCAGCGTGGTACTAGGCAGCAGGCAGAAGAGTAGTCGGGTCACTCGCCAGGGTCGGTAACAGGAGTTCAGATCAGATTAGGGATGTCCAGGAGAGGTAGTCAAATGAGCCGGGGATCAAGCAGGAGAAGTCAGCAGAGGTCAGGATCAGGCAGGGTCGGCAAAAAATCAGATAGGCAGAACAGGAAAATAGGATATAAGGTACAGGGGCTCATGGGAAACATACACCAAGGCACTGATCACAGGCCTGGTCATTCCTTAAATACACCTCCTGCAATCAGCCCCAGGTGTTGGCTGACTGCAGGAGTGAGCTTCTGGCTGCTGAGAGCACCCGCTGGTCAACCCTGGTACTGCAGCCCACACGGCAGGTGAGTCCCACCACCAGTGCTGAGTCCATTCCTGACATCACCTGTTCAGGGGCCTAATTGTAGAGGACCTCTATGATTAAGCCCATGAACAGGTGAAATGCGTTAGAGGAGTATGGTGTGGGAGGAGGCAAAGCTGAAGCCTTTCTTTCACATCTGAAACTGGGTGGCTATATGGTGTGCTCTTCCTTCTTTTTTCAGTAGGCCATATTGATGTCATGCATCGGAGAACTCTTTTTGGAATGTTTTTTCATTCATCTCGAGGATGGGAGGAGGAGCTTATGCAACTAAGCACACCCTCTTGTCTGTATGCCTGAGATAAGGTCAGATGGATTCCATGAAGTAAATGCTATTTGGATAAGCTGCCCTTACTCAAGATGGCCATGGATAGAAATTCTAGGAGGTGTTTTTCAGAGAAATTTCTCAACAAAATAAAGCATGGAGACATGGATGGATGAGTGAGTTTGTTTTGAATTCTAAAAATGTTTTATATAGCGTTTACAGTTTGTGGTGCTCAGATATAGTTTATTTCCACTAAAAACCTCAAAAGGTTTAATACTACTTTAATTCTTTTTAAATGTGTTAATGCTTATGTTTTCCCTGACTCAAGCTCTTATGTAACTGATTTCTTTTCAGTTTTGCAACATTGTGAAAAAAGATTAATGGAAACTGACATGAACCTTCCGTATATGAATGCTTATGTTTCAAAGAAAATATGATTATAAATATGAGTGACATTTTCCCGTACAATTTGTTATGGGACAAAACTTTCTAGCAGGCCAGGCAGTGGTTCTCCGTGGTGAGCGGGTAAAATATGAAGAAAGCCATACAATTGTCTATTTTTCACTGAGTTTTACAACTAAAGAGACTTTGTTACTAGGATTTTAAAGCAATCTTAGAGAAAATTGACAGAAGCAGTCATTTTCATCCTTTCCTCTGATCATCAAAGAATAGAAACACGTTGGCTCACTTTTCATGCAGCGCCTCATTCTTCAGTCTCAGATGTTTTCAAAAGAAAGGTTGAAGAATTTACTTGGTATAACAATCAGGGTTTTTCAACTTATGTCCTCCAGGCGTCATCCCAACAATGCAGCCTTTTCTCTTCTCTTCTCAGCGGCACAGGCTGATCTGATGATCTCCGGAGTGGGTGGGCCTGTCAATAGAACGGAGGTTTTGTCCAAATGACCACTGGGTCACTCACAATGTACAACTACGAAAGTAGAAGAAATAGAACAGAAAGCAAACGTTTATGTAGCTTTGAAAACTTGAGCTGTGAGGGGTTGAAGATGAAGCGGTGCTCAGTGGTCTGACAGAGACAATCCCAAATGTGTGAAATAGCTAATATTACAGTCTGTGCGCTGCTTCACAGTTCATAGTGATAACAGATGTATAGATTTCCAACGTATGGCGAAGAATGCCAAAGGAGCAGGACAAAGTATTTCCATTTTGCTATACATACAGAATTATGATTGACTGGTGTGCAGGGTCTGAAAGATATAGAGCGAGCCACATAAAATGCTGCAGAACAGCCACTTAATGTTGTATTTTCACAGTAAGATATTTGGGGGTTGTTTATAAAATGTAGTGCTTTCTAGTGAGTTTAGACCAACCAAGAACTACTGTTTCAGAGCTGGTGAACCATTTTTATTTAAAGGAAAAGTTCAAAAGTAACATTAGCATTACCCTTTCAGGGGTTTCCAACACCACTTCAAAACACACAAAAGCAAATCTGGCATTAAAGTGGTTCTAAAGGCTCAAGGATTTTAACCTTCATGCATTCTATGCATGAAGGTAAAAAACATTCTATGGGCAGCAGCCCAAACCTTATCTGAGCCCCCTCCGATCCAGTGATGTTTTTGACAGCCTCTGCTCTCTGGGGACTCTTCCTCCCCATTGGCTCCCGTTGCTGTTAATCACAGTCAGTGAGCCAATGAGAGAGCAGGGGGGCTCTATGTATCTTATGGGTGCATAGAGCAGCAGCTAGGGCACGAGCATGCAGAGGTGCCCCCAGGGCAAGCAGCTTTCCCTGGGGGAACTGCTCATGGAGGAGGAACCAGGAGCTCTGGAGGGAACCCGAAAAGAAGAGGATTATGGCTGCTCTGTGCAAAATCACTGCACATAACAGGTAAGTATAGAAATGTTTGTTATTTTAGAAGAAAACACAAGCTTTTTTGTCACTTTAAGCCTCCTGGCTTCTTCTTGCAGTATGACTGCTCAAGCCTCCAGCTCAGGCCTTTTGTCCGGTCCCTCAGATCGATTCATAGCACCACTGTGCTGGTGTACAAGTTTCTCTCTTACAGCTTCTTGCTGCTGTGGCCCGTGTCCTGACCCCTTGGCCAGGGACCTTCTGTCTCCTGAGTTAGAGCCCTAAATCACTGCTAGGCCCTTGATTAGCCTGCTGGTCTCCAGTAAGACCTGGACTCAGGGCTAGGGGCTTTTTCCCTCCTATAGGCACTCTTTCGAAACTTCTGGACTCCAGGACCAATTTTCTCTGCACAGAGAAGACATTCTGGAGCCCCACGATCTGTATCCATGAGAACCTTGTGTGATCTTCAATGCTACTAACACAGTGACAGGGTACAAAACTTACACAACAGATAACCCCTTATATACTTGTTTACCTTCTGTTCCAAGTTCCTTGTATAGTATGGCCAAATGACTCAGACTGTTCAGTTTCATTGTGCTTCACTTAGTTGAGAACCTGTATTTTGCTCAGCCTTGCTCTCTCTCCTTCTTCCCATTATTTTGCTATAACTCTAACCCAGAGCCAACCAGAAACTTTAGAATGGTCTCATACAGGCAAAAGGGGTGTGGCCATGTCAATAGGAGGGAAATACCAGCACTGAAGGGGGAAGGCTCTCCAGCAAGTGCTATCACATAGGAGTAGGGTCCTGAGATGTTTTTAAAAGATATCCAAATCCAAGATCAAAAATGTAACATATTGCAGCTTAGTAATCCTTAGATGTAGTGGCTGCATTACTTTTCATTTTTCAGGCTAAAGCACTTTCGACAAGTACAGAAAATACCCGTTAATAATGCCAGACAAGCGGTGTCCTTGTCACCTTCTCTGAGCAGAACTGAAATAACAAATAATATTATCTTTCTTCTGTAAATTTTTACCTCCCACCCAGAGGGGACATAGAACTTGAAAATGTTTTGTAGTAAAGGACTTTTTTTTGGGCATTTAGTAAATGACACAAGGGAATTTTTTATAAAACCAATAAATGTATTGCATATCTATTAAAATCATGTATAGTATTACAACCAATGTTTTTAGGCAAAGGTTCACAGATCATATTTTCATTTTAAGATCCATGTGTTAGCTCAACGCATTTCAAACACATTTCCCCCCCAGTGGACGACACATTTGAAGTCCAGCCTGGGAGTTGATCACGGCTTCCTCTATAGATACAGTGAAGTGAGTAGTCACTCTAGGACAGGTAGTTTCTTATCTGCAAGATTAACAGGCAAAAACAGAATTTTAAAAAGCCTGAAAAAAGAAAACGAGTGCAACCACTGCACCTAGGACTGTAGCTGAAATACCAATATGGAAACTTTGAAAGTGGCTTAGACAGCCAAATGTGGGTGTGAGAATGACAATAGATTACCAGCAATGGAAGAGGTTAGGCTATCCAGCAAACCTGTTTCTTTGCCTTAAATGATTGAAGAACAAGTTTACTTTAATTCAGCATAGATAAGAAGCCTCTATGGCATTTTCTGTACCAAATCCCTAATGCTTTACTTCCTTGACTGAATTCTCTGTAGAAGAGAAGGAAACTATCAGAGTCAATACACCAGATGTTGTTCAGATGTTCATTTTATGGTTACTTTGACAGCAGAAACCTATGCTGTGATTGGCTGTAGCTATATAATTACAGCATTCGTAACTTCCAGAAAAACTGTAAAACACACACAAAATATACACAGAAAGTCAATCTTTCAATCTTTCAATGGCATCATCATAGCTAAAATCCAGTTTATCTTATGATCTTGACATTTGAATATAGTTGTAGGACAAGGGAAATGTCAATCAAGTGTGGTTAGGCATGAATTTGCGAAAAATAAATGGCTATTGCCAAAGGTGGCATAAGGAGGATGGCAGACTGTCCTTTGGTTTATTATCTTTTCACACTTGTCTCCTGTGTCTGCATGCAAGCATAAAGCAAAGGGTATTTTTCATTCAATTGAAGCATTAAAGATTTAAATGTAATTCCAGTCAAATTCTAACTAGGCCTAAACTTACTCCAACCATTATTCTAAGCCTATGCTTTCTACCCTTACGTATTCTGAAGCCACTCCAGTCCAGTCACGTGATCGTCTCCCAGCGCCGGCTTCAGTGTAGAGGAGGGACAGCCAACAATGGATGCGCCATAGTAAGCCTATGGGTTATGTAACTGCATAGGCTCTGCAGCTGCTGTTCCTGCCTCTCCTTTGCACTGAAGCCGGTACTGGGACCCGATCATGTGATCATTGAAGCCACTCCAGTCCAGTCATGTGATCGTCTCCCAGCGCCGGCTTCAGTGTAGAGGAGGGACAGCCAAAAATGGATGCGCCATAGTAAGCCTATGGGTTATGTCACTGCATAGGCTCTGCAGCTGTTGTTCTTGCCTCTCCTTTGCACTGAAGCCGGTGCTGGGACCCGATCATGTGATCACTGAAGCCACTCCAGTCCAGTCATGTGATCGTCTCCCAGCGCCGGCTTCAGTGTTGTTCCTGCCTCTCCTTTGCACTGAAGCCGGTGCTGGGAACCGATCATGTGACCAGACCGGAGCGGCTTCAGAATACGTAGATAGAAAGGGTAGATAGAAAAGGCTTAGAATGGGGATGGAAGTAGGTTTAGGCTTTGTTAGAATTTGACTGGAAATCCACTTTAAAGGACTGCCTAACAGACTAACTTGAGCATTGTTTTTTCTAAATGCTAAACAATGGTCAGGGTGTATTGTATAATGTGTTTTAAGGTTCAATAGCATAATTTCACCATAAAACACACCATGTTCCAAATGTTAAATTTGCTCAAAGCAGAATTAAACTGTGTATAAGTAGAACAAATTGAAACCCAGACTTCATTCAATTTAATATTCAAAGCAAACTTACCCATCAATCCATGTCTCCATCCTTTATATTGTTGAGGGATTTTTTTTATAAAAACAATAAATGTATTACATATCTATTAAAAATATGTATAGCAGTACAAAAAATGGTTTTAGGTGAAGGTTAAAAAATACTCTAGCACTTCTGCTGACAGCCATCTTTTTATATATATTAAAAATACAAGTCTACATTTTTGGAATGCATTTACAAATATATGTAAAAAATATATGTTAAAATTACTTTTTTATATGTTAACAAAAATATGAAGAATATATTTTAAAAATGTATATTTTTTTAAAAAAAAATTTAAATACATTCTTCAGATATTTTTTAACATATAAAAAAGTAATTTTAATGTATATTTTTACATATATTTGTAAATGCATTCCAAAAATGTAGATTTGTATTTTTAAAGACATACAGTATATTTGAAATGTATTTTTACCAATATTTTTCATATATTTTGTAATAAAACACATTTCAACATGCAATAAATATATATATATATATATATATATATATATATATATATTGAAATATATTGAATAAAGCCAAAATTGTATTTTAGATATATGGCAATAAATTTGGGAAGAATATTTTTAAAATATATTTCAAATATATGTTTCTTCCATATGGGTTGTGGCATATAGCAGATGAGCATTTACTTCCTGGAATCTGTCTGCCCCTAGCTCAGGCATGCAAGCAGAAGAGTGTGCTTACCTGAGAAAGACCCCTCCTTCAAATGAAAGAAAAAAAATGCCCATGAAGACTCCAGGGATGTATGACATTGTTTTGGTCTAGGCCAGAAACCAGAAAGCAACTGAATAAATGTTAAAAAGAAAAAGTTTAAAACAAGTAAATATAGTAGACCTTCCTATTATTTACTAAGACTAGCAGCATAAGGGCAATTTGGTGATTTGAGTTGCTTATTTGAGTTGACATAATTGCAATAGCTACTCCCAAACACATCCACTGTGACCCCCTGCTGTCTCCCATGTACCGAAATACGAAAATAAATTACTCTACTAAAATGTTCCTCACAGCCACCAATCAGATTTAAAGCTGCTCTAGAATTTTTAAACTGATTGGTTATACCAGGAGAGTGAAGATAAAAATAGAAAGCAAGCTTCAGTACACTGAGAATCAGCAAGTGAGGTGTTCTCTGGATTAAAAAGCATTGGATTACAGATAAATCGCATCATCTCAAAGCAACACAGAATACTAACAAAAGAATTGGGATGGATCGGTGCACTATAGCAACAGCAGTTCTCTGTATAAATTTCAAAATGCAAATGTTCAATTTTAACCAGGTGTGTTTTAAAATTATTCTATTGTACCAGAAAAATATCATGCTGGCATGTTTTCAGCTTTCAGAACCCACAATGGTCAGAGTATACTTCAGTTATGAAGCCAAATTGTATGCTTTTTGTAGTGCTTTTTTGTAAAATTAAAGTAAATTAAGTGAACTTTATCTCAATTGCCATGTTTGCTGAATAATTTAAATGAGTCTGAGTGGTTTCACTTATTGATTGGACTTACTCCTCATTCCTGGCTTTGGTATAGCTCCAGCAGACAAATTCAACAAAAGGCCTCTGTGCATAAATTATGTTTTGACCCTTCTTTCCTACTATTCAATAAAGACATTATGATGGTAAAAACAAATTGTAAAAAAACTATCATCCATTAGTGTGACAATAATGAGATATGACCAGCCCCAAACTGTGTGCCGCCCTCATTTCCCCCAAAATGTTTATTCCCAAGAGGTCGAATGACTGCTGTGAACATCCATACGGTACATTTGAATATTCAAATTCCGCCTCATAATGTTTGTATATTATCCTTAGATGCCACTAAGGCATTTGATAGTGTGGAGTGGCCATATTTGTGGGGGGGCTGGATAGAGAATTGTTTACATCTTAGGTTTGCATTGCGATCATTCACCTGTTGTTTATAGTGCAAAAATTTATTGTGCATAGATGGATATCCAAGGCCCCCAAGACCCCCAACAAGGGGCAGACTGACAACTCATGGGGCCCCCAGGCAATAGGGGATCATGGGGCCCCTGTGTCCTTGCCCAAACTCAAAAAAGCCTATGAAAAAAGTACCAGGGGCATCTCATGGGGCCCCCTACTGACCCTGGGCCCTCGGGCAGTGCCCGAGTTTCCAAATGGTCAGTCCGCTCTTGCCCCCAACTCACTCCATATGAGTTAATGCAGTAAACGAAGTCGTACAAAAAGAAAATATGGTATACCAACATAAATTTATAAACATATGGGACAAATGGTTGAATACTAGAGGTGGTTCTTCTACAATTAGTTAGAGAGCGATTACTAGGTATGGAATAATAAAACACAGTATATTAGTAATATCTGAATAAAGCGTAAGATTTAATTTTGGTCAAAAGAGTCAATAAGGTTATAGGGGAAATAGTGTTGGTAACATACAGAGATATCAAGAGTATAATTAGAAGATTGAGGGAATGTTTATACTTAGTGAGTTATTATAGATAAATTTGTTTATTGTTTTATGTTTATTTTGATTATAATGCACTAGGTGTGTATGGTAATTATTATGATAGCTGGAGACAATTAAAACCGTAATTGTAATTGTTGGTGGTTGTAAAGTGGTCAATAAAGACAGAAGAATTGTAAAAATATTATCATCCACTAGTGTGACAATAATGAGATCTGACAAGCCCCAAACTGTGTGTTGCCCTCATTTCCCCCAATATGTGCAAGTCGGTAACAGAAATGGTCAGATTTAAATCTCATGTCCAGGGGCAGACTGACCATTTGGAAACTCGGGCACTGCCCGCAGGCCCGGGGTCAGTAGGGGGCCCCATGAAATGCCCTTGGTACCTTTTTCATAAGCTTTTTTGAGTTTGGGCAAGGACACAGGGGCCCCATGATCCCCTATTGCCCAGGGACCCCATGAGCTGTCAGTCCACCTCTGCTCATGTCTGTGGTGGGCAGCCAGAGAAGTTGACCCATTTAGACAAGCCACAGACCCGCTTGAATCACTTTTGACAGACCACAGACCTGCTAAGAGGGAATGCAGCAGTGTGCTAAAGCTTCATTTGCCGAGTCTTCAAAAGACTCCTTAGTCCTCATGCACACTTGTCGTTTTTACAGCGGCTGTTTTTGGCTTTTGACGTTTTTTTCTACAGCTAGTAAACCCCCCAGCATGTTATCTTATGCGTCCATGCACACATAGACTGTAATCAATGTTTTTTGGCAGGATAAAAGACCGAGGACTAGTGGGTTTCTAGAGGAAAAACGCTCTAACGCTGAAAAACGTGGCAAAATGCGGTAAAACACCACAAACCGGTGTTTTTGGACTTTTTTTGGCCCCCCCAATTTCTTTTTTTTGGTAACAACATGCTAACAAACGCAATCATGGAAAAATGTGGGAAAATGTTGCTAATCGCAGCAAAATGCCACTAAACGCTAATGCAAAAACGCTAAGAAAAGCTGGAAGACTCACATTTTTAATGTGACTTTACACAGCTAAAGTTACCAGCTTTACCAAAACATCCAGTGTACATGAGGGCTAATGCAGCCTTGTCATAAATAACTAGTCTGTAAAACAGTCTGGAGGAAAGTTTTAGAAAATACACATTCTGTGTGTGTTTTTTTTAACTACCAAAGACAAATTCCATTCATACTGCATCATTTTTACTGTGATTGCATCACCATCATAAAAAAAGGTTACATTAATGTACGGGAAGATGCCTATTATTTAGGCACTAACCACATTTTTATTACAAGGTTCAGGAGGTTAGTAAAACACAATAGCTCTCCTAAGCAAAATATGCATAAGGTTTCTTTCACACCACATGTTTGGAGCGGGTTAGCTGCACTTTCTCATAGAGTTACTGTATATTGTGTCCCGCATGTTTGGTTTGCTTTCTGAAAGCACACCAAAGATGCATCATGCAGGGTTTTTGGTGTGCTTTCAAAGAGTACACCAAACACATGGGACACAATATAACTCTTCGGGAAAGTATAGATAACCTGCACACATGGGTAAGCTGCCCTGCTGCTACATTTCAGGAAAAACGCACCACGGCAGTGTGAAAGAGCTCTAAGTTCCATAAATCGTAATTTAAAGTGTTACTAAACCCACAACAGTAAAATCAGTCTCTATGTATATAGAAAACCTTTTCTTCAAACCACTTAGTCCCCTTCCTTAAGTACAAAATAACCTAAATAAATTCAAAAAAGTCCACCACAAGTCCACACTATTATTAGGTCTTCAAGCGTTGAAAAATGTCCCATTCATCACTTCAAATCCAAGAAACCTCAAAAGAACTAAACTAAATATAGTGCATTAACTTTTAACAACAATCAAATATTGTGATACCATGCAAGAGAACACTCGTGAGGAAAAAGAGAGGGAGAGATAAAAAAAAAAAATTATTTAAATAAATAAATCACTACTTTTAGTGAATCTCAAGTGTAAAAATTGCTATAAATAAATAAGGTGAATACACCTACACAGCCCACTCGTGGGGTGAAATCCACAGCAAATGACTAAGCTTGTGATATATGTGCAAAAAGTGCCAACACTCTAGCAAATAAATGCTCAACTTGTGAGTATATATACTAATCCACAATCCAAATAAGTGCCACCACTCTGTTAGGGTTAACTACTATTACCCTCTTTCAGCTCATATAGGCATTTCAAATACTCTGGGGTACGACAGCTTTCCCCTTGCGTATAACTCAATCCATTGTTCCCCGATCATTCAAAGAAACGAACATCCATCCTGTTCCAGCATAGACATAGCTAAAACCAACAACAAAGATGGCCGTGCTGCTCCTTCCGGTGTTGCGTCTAACGTCACAACTCTGACGCGTTTCGTCACTTCCAACTTCATCTCGAGGGATCTCTATATGCAGTAACGCATGCTTGTTATACTCACTGTGGAACCTAAGGGGTTAATCCTCTGCATTGTGTACAAATCCTGTTTGATCCTGACTTCTCTGTTTCTCCCCTTCTTCCAGTGTCTCCCTCTTATCTCCTGATAAGACATATCATGTGGAGAAACTTCACATGCTCCATTTGGTGTGTATTGCTAGAGAGGTTTTTTTTTCTTGGGAGAGTGCATGTGATCAGCACAGGGTCAATCAGCACTGTCCAGACAGAAGTCGGGTTCTGCATTCTCCTAAAGAAAACTCCTCCTACAAGCTTTAACCAGTGCTGAACACTGATAAAAGTCACAAGACTGCTCTAACTGCCGATGAGAAAAGGTATTTAGCAGTTTATATTTACTAAAATAATTGCATTTCCATGTTCCGTGTACTGTGGGGGACCAGATATAGTGAATGCAGGGTCCTGGGTTTAGTATCACTTCAATTATGTGTGATATATTGGTTGTAGGATTGGGATACCTTGTCAGCTGGAAATATCAATGTATTTTGAATAGCTGATAGCAAGGGTGTGTCCACTGAATTTTAATAAAATTACTCTTGAGTCCTTTCTGCACACCCCTCATAACCTTTTATTGGTGTTAATCGGTGATACCCTCTCCAAGGATTAGAAATAATGGCTTCATTCACAGCTCTGAAGCTCTTGACAATTGAAACTACTAAGGATACTGAAAAAGTCATGTTCCTGAAAGCCATTGACTCTGATAAATAAGATTGCAAGCGAACTGAACTCTGCACAGAACCAAAGACCAAGTTAACTTTGCTAAGTGTTTTTCACTTTTAATCCCATTTATTTTACTCTGTTTTCTTTTTTACTGTAAATTTTTTATTGCACACTCTTTCTCTCCTTTCCATTAAAATTATGTTTTCAAATCAATAAGCTGAATCTCTCAATGCTCTAATAAGAAATAAAAGAACTGTTACATTCCTGTCTAGGCATGGCAGCAAGTGTTACAGGCATTTCTTGCACCATCTTTATCTCCTTTTCATTACAATTATATTTTAAATCAATCTCTGAATGCTCTATTAGGACATAAAAGAACGTTCACCTCTGTGATAGGCTACGCTAATTAAAAACTCTGTTACATTCCTGTCTGGGTGTGGCAACAAGTATTACAGATAAATCTTAAGGTCTGAATTGCAACAACAAATGCTGTAAACGGTGTGCATTTATGTTTAAACACGTGGTGGTAACTAGAGTATGTGTATAGGTTGACTGCTTGGTTGACTTGCCTCAGTGACAATCCACTTCAGTCTATTGGTACTAAGATTGTTGTCCAAGAACAGGCAAATCCCTGCACAGTGTGGGATCTGAAATTGTAATAATCACAATGGGTATTAGAAAACAAAACAAAACAAGAAAAAAATTAAAACAATTTGCAAAGCTATTTGTGCATACAATGCCTACACATGCCTGCACATAATTCTGTGTATTTACAGGCCCTGTTAAGATAGCATCATGCAGAAAGAACACATTAGACTTAATTCACAAAAGTATAATGCATGGATGATTTTCAATATTGTGTGTTATTTTCTTGTTATGATGGAAAATTGATTTTGTAATTCCCTATAGGCATTAATTCCCTATAGGCATTACCTCCCAAATTAATGAATATCTATTACAATTTCTGCACAAATGTTAATTTATTGCTTTTTTGGTATTTTGACACAAAAAGTTGATTCACAAGGATTTTCATCAGGTTATTACTCATTAAATCAAAGGCATAATAGTTTTTAACATATCTACTTTTTAATTTATTATAGTCAGGACTAAAAATACATTTCACATTTTCTTTTTTACTGGAGGTTTTGCATGTTGATATTTTGCATTTGTTTTTTTGTTTTTTTGAGCCAGGAGGTGGAGCTTTAAGCCTCCTCAACTTCCACAGACAGCCATTTAGTTGACAAAAGAATTTTGTTTACATACTCAACAGCTCAAGTTGAAATGTACCTAGAGTAGTAGATTACTTCTACTAGTGCCTCAGTTCTTATCAGATAACTTACTATGGAATTTCAGTAAGACTAAAGCTGGCCATACACTGTCAGCCTATGGGACTAAATGAGAGAAATCTGAAGCATGTACAACCAGCTTAAAGTGATTCTAAGGTTGTAATTTTTTTTTACATAACAAACATATCATTCTTACCTGCTTTGTGCAATGGTTTTGCAGAGAGCAGCTCCAATCTTCTTTTTGGGTCCTCTGACAGCAGTCCTGGTTCCTTCCCCCTGCCACGTGTCCCCAATAGCAAGCCTTTTGCTATGGGACACTTGAGCAGGTTCGCTCCTGTGCTGCGCCCGTGTGAATGAACATTGTCCATTCACCCACAGACTGCAGCTCGGCCTCGCTTCCTGCTTTATTCTCATTGGCTGTCATTGTGTGAGCCAGTGAGGCGAGAGAGACCTGGGAGAGCCGCAGCTCTCATGCACAATGCTGGATCGAGATGGGGGACTGAGGGGGAAGCTGCACCCAGAAGGAAACCAGAATGCATTAAGGTAAAAAACCTTCTGCCTAGAACCACTTTAATGGAGTCGCAGTGCAGGTGGCCACTGCTTTGCTTTCTATTGAAGTAAACCAAAATGCTTTGAAAATCCTTTGTCATTCATTAAATGTTTATTGTTAAAGAAAAGATTTAATATATGTATAATGGAAAAACAGATATAAATGAATAATTTAATGATACTTAGTAACATTAAAAATGAAACAATACAAACAAAATTGATGCAAAACTATTATAATACCCCTTTAAAATACCCCTAGCTTCATGCTGATAACTGTATGTTTGTGTGGGGCGCCTGCTTAAGACAACAAGAAAAAGATCTTCTTAAGATAGTAAAAAAATAAAACAGTGGGCTAAATTCACTAAGCTGTAATGAAATGTATTTACCATAACAAGTACTACTTTCAGCAGTGTTGGCAAATGAGAACGGAAAGTAACAGTCACATCAAAAAGATTTGAAGAACATTAAGTAAATAGTTGCAGATCACATCACACTGTACTAGCAAATGACATAAAGCAGCAACAACAAATTATATCACACCAAAACAGAAGATTATATCACTCAGCAGGAATATTTTGGACTGCAGTATCACATTAAAGAAAAAGCATAAAATGATACCAAAGAAATGTATATTAACTAGAAACATCAATTTACCACGCAGCAAGTACATACTATTTGAGAGAGTAGCTCATCCCCAGCCTCCTCATTATCCTCCTCATTATCCCCAGCCTCCTCATTATCCCCAGCCTCCTCATTATCCCCAGCCTGTATTATGAATACCACTACCTACTCCCCCCATGTGGAGCCCCTCTTAGCTTCTCTTTTATTGTCCTTCATATTCAGCCACAACAATCACCTACTAATGAAAAGCCCCCTTATACACCAACACCACTAATCCCCTTAAATGTGCAGTCCCTCTATATTCTATCAGGATCAGCCCCCCAAATGGAAAAAAACACTTTCAAATACATCCAGCATGCAGCCCCCATAATATGTAACCATTCTCAAATCTATTTCCCATTATAAATCCACTATACATTAATGATCAGTGTAAATGCTTACATTTTTATTGGTGGTCGAACTACAAAATAAAGAGGCTGCAAAATATACAGTAGCAGGGACGGACTGACCATTTGGAAACTCTGGCACTGCCCAAGGGCCCGGGGTCAGTAGGGGACCCCATGAGATGCCCCTGGTACCTTTTTAATAGGCTTTTTTGAGTTTGGGCAAGGACACAGGGGCCCCATGATCCCCTATTGCCCGGGGGCCCCATGAGTTGTCAGTCCGCCCCTGTACAGTAGTGTAAATGTAGTGTACAAGGCTAGGCTAGGCCCAAATTTACTAAGGACAAAGCGCAAAGGTTGCAGTTTTTCTAAAAGAATTAGGGTACTCAGTAGATAAAATAGTGTGAAATTGAACAGCAGCATACCAATTTAATTGGGGATAATATTCCTAACTGGTATATGCCTAACATTTGTTATCCATGGGGGACAGGGTGTGCTAAATGTGAGTGATACAATGTGAGGTGGCTGGGGTTTACAATGTACAATGAGATTTACAGATGGTCACTAACAAGTAAATGCTCTGTTTGAGTAACCTAAACTTAAAAAAAACCCTAATAACATAAAATACTCATGAAAAAGAAAACCCCAAAATACCAACAATGGTTAAAAGCCACTTTAAGGCTGCTTTGTTTCCCCCCCCCCCTTTTATAGCGAGGAGGCTGGTTTATAGGAAATCGGGCAGAAGGGGGCGCCAATCTCAATGTAGAGGGTTAATAATTTATTGGTAACAAAAGGTGTAAAAAGTACTCACAAACGTAAGAAGTAATAAGGCATGGTAAATGGACTTTTATGTCATTTTTTCGCCATATCGCTATTACTTTTTTGGTCTTATTATCATTGTATTTTTCTATATACTTTTATTTCTTCTGTTTTATTCGCATTTTTCATTAACCATATTTAGATATTAATACGTGTGGTCCCCTCCCAGCGCTGATTTGTTCTTGTTCTGGTTTATCCGAAAGCCCTCTTATTGGCCCTTCCTAGCTTGCTCACCATAGTTTAAAGACTGTGCAGTGCAATATGGTTTAAACAAATTCTCCAAGAAGAATCTGTGCATAAGTATGCTGGGACCTCAAATTTCTGACTCATAGGATTCAACTCAAACCCAAGGTAGTAATGTACATGGACCTCATCCGAAGTGTTCAGTGTAATTACCCCTATTACATTAATGGTTAGTGTAAATGCCCCTGTTAAATTATTGGTCAGTGTAGAATTCCCCCCTTACATAGGTGGTCAGTGTAAATACCCTGTTAAATTGGTGATCGGTGGCCCTTGTGACGTCATCACCTGGGGGTGCTGGGTTGATGACATCACAAGGGAGTCACTCTGTGATGTCATCGGGGTGACCCTGCCCCTTAGTTTATTTAGCGGCAGGAGGCGGTGGAGCTATCATTCGACAGGAACCTTTGTCGTGCGTGGACCTCTTTTCTTTTTTTTTTCTGGGTCGGCAGCTGGTGTTCATCGTGATTGACACTGGATCTACTTTGGGAGACAATTTTTTTTGGTTTTTTTAGGAGGCTTTTGAATTGACTTTTTTGGTGAATGAGTAGGGGTACCCTATATTGATTCACAAGGGGGGCTGGGATCTGGAGGCCCCCTTGTTAAAGAGAGCTTTAAGATTCCGATAAGCCCCCCACCCACAGACCCCCACAGCCACCGCCCAGGGTTGTGGGGAAGATGCCCTTGTCCTTGTCAACATGGGGACAAAGTGCTTTGGGTGGAAGCCCCACTGCCCCAAAGCACCCCCCACATGTTGAGAGCATGTGGCCTGGTATGGTTCAGGAGGGGGGCACTCACTCATCCTGCCAGGTTGCAGGCTTGTATAAGGATCTGTTACGGATTTGGAGGGGATCCCCACGTTATTAAAAAAAAAAGGCGTGGGATTGCCTCCATATCCATAACAGACCTAAGGGTCTGGAATGGATTTGGGGGGAGGGACCCCACACAGTTTTTTTTTAAATTTTAGCTATTTTTTTCAGTAATTTTAATTGCCACCAATTGTTTTGTTTACATTCAGCTGTTAGTGGGGAACCCCTCTGACAGCTGATGACTCTCCTGTTATTAAGGATGCAGTGGTCTTTGCCCCTTAAGAACCATGACAGTTACTGGCTGTTAAGGATGCTGGTGAACGCATGCATTTAAATCATCGCATCAAATTATTATTTCAGTAGAGGGTTAATGTGACCTCTCTTGAGTCTAATCTCCCATTTAATGTAAATCCCAATGCCAGCCTCGTCTTTTTAAACCCACTTGTATAAATAAACATATCCAAACAAAAATCAATATCCTTATTAAACTGTAAGCAGCAAGTCCATTAAGAGTGTCTTTGTTTTGTGGAATGATATTGTATTGCAAAGCAAACAGAATCAAGGCTAATGGAATGATTTTTCTAGGTTGCTGAACTGCAGACTGCTGAGTTGTTATCTGCACTCCGCTCATATCTCTCTGCCTTTGTAGTTCAATACATATCACAGGGGCATTTTTGATTCAATAGCCGAATAAAGGAGCCCCTGGATATTAGATGGCAGTCTTGTTATCTTTCCAGATTCGTTAACATTTCAGTGTCAATGGGGCAGTTTACAACAACCTTGAATGAGTATTTCTGGGGAACAAAAGAATCAGCTAGGTTAGAACATTTCTTCATCCTCTAGTGCAGCATGGTCCGTGAATGGCTTCCCATCATTCCTCCATTACCCTAAACAGGAGTGCGCATGTGATTGGGATAAGCCTCTCTAGGAGAGAGATTGGTGAGATGAGTTGTTCTGAAATGGTTGGTTCATTTCTACATGTCCAAACAATTTGTGAGGTCTATCATTAACATTAAATAGCCTTCATCTGACATCTACTGTTTCATGTACACAATCATTTAAACTCTACTAATTGCACTTTAAGTAGCTTTAGAAATTATTCTTCCTAAATATTTTAGCACTGCCAAATGTATTTTTTTTAAGGTGGTTTTGAAGAAAAGTTCAACTCAGGTGGCAGTTTATAGTGTATAAAACTATATTATACTGTCTTTAAGTGTTACCTTGCAGGCAAATGAAAATGGCAGAAAAAATATGTATATATTCCCTTTAAAGTGTTACTAAATCCACAACAGTATAATCAGCTTGTATATGCAGTGAATGATGCTTGTTATACTTACTGAGGAACCTAAGGGGTTAATCCTGTGCATTTTATAAAAAGGCTGTTTAATCCTGTCCTCTCTGATCCTCCCCTTCTTCCACAGTCCCCAATCAATCTGCTGATAGTGCAGAGTCCTAGGAGGCACTCTGCACATGCTCAGTTTGGTGTGTATTACTAGAGGCTTTTTTTTATTTGGAAAGGTGCATGTGATTGGCACAGGGCCAATCAGCATTGTCCAGACAGAGGGCCAAGGGACATGCAGCCTCACAGGACTGTCAGAAGAGAATGAAAACTCCTCCTACAAGCTTTAACCAGTGCTCAGCCAGACACTGATAGTAGTCACAAGACTATATACTGCTGATGAGAAAATGTACTTAACAGTTTATACTTACTAAAATAATTGCATTTCCATGTTCTGTGTACTGTGGGAGACCAGATATAGTGAATGCAGGTTCCTGGGTTTAGTAACACTTTAGCATGTCTCCTATTGCATCCCATCTTGATTCTAATAACATCACTGCACAAGTCCTGAGAAAGGGGAGGCCTTTCCCCTGAAATGCTCTGCCTGTATTTAATGGTCTTAAAGGAGATGTATAGGATGAACCTCCCACGCTACCTGCCTGTGCAACAAAGAAAGGGGAAGCTGCTATAACCTGACTATATGCCCAGATAGAAAAAGGTGCAAATACAAAACAAAATGGTGTAGTGCTATCCCATAGATGCTACGACTTCATATACATATAAAAATCAAAATAAACAGTGTAACTCGATACTGATTAATCCAATGAAAATATTGAACCACACACGTGTGATATTATAAATACAGAAAACAAAAAGACAAAAAAAAAGAAACAAAGCCACAAACTGACCAAGTAAAATGGTCATTATATAGAAGTGTACAATGGAAATGTGACAAACCAAACCTATAGTGTTATTGCAGCACTTGTGTGCATGTAAGGAATTAGGGTCACTTATGTGGACGTCATTTTGTGGGCATCTGGGAGCACATTGTTTATCACTTTTCAGCCTTCCACTTTAGGATGGCTATTTATTATCCACTATTCATTGTGGTTCCAATACTGACCTTTTCCCTTGGTCAGCACTTTTCCGGAGTGATTCTTGTCATTTAATTTCACCAGTCTATATTAGGCATTATTAGATGTCACTTTCAGACATCTGGGAGCACATTACTTTATAGCAATAAGTGAGGTTTGTCACATTTCCATTGTACACTTCTATATACTGACCATTTTACTTGGTGAGCCTGTGGCTTTGTTTCTTTCTCTTGTCTTTTTGTTTTCTGTATTTATAATATCACACATGTGTGGTTCAATATTTTCACTGGATTAATCAGTATTGAGTTACACTGTTTATTTTGATTTTTATATGTATATGAAGTCTTAGCATCTCTGGGATAGTGCTACACCATTTTGTTTTTTACTTAAAGGAGATGTACAACCAAAGCTCTTTTGGCTGTACTTCTGTGGATCACAGGAGTGCAGTGCTGAAGGTTGCTGTCAGCTGACGTCACTCAGCCAGTCGTAGCTGGGGAAAGATCCCAACTTTAAAGTCAGGATTCACCCCAGAGTTTGGAGCGGCACCTGCAAGGTGCTGAGCCTGAGCCAGCCACTTCTTCCCCCTCCGCAGCCCTCTGCTCCAGTGGAAGCGCAGGGGGGGCAGAGCAGACGGTGGTGACTGATATTCACTGCTCTTTGTCACAGCGGTGGTGAGAACTCAGCGATCAGCGGTCATGTGATTCCTGAGTTCTCACACTTAGAGCAGGCAGGGAACCAATGCTGCATCCACCTAGGTAAGTATAATTAACCACTTCCCGTCCGGCCCATGTACATAAACGGCTGGACGGGAGCAGTGAAGGATCGGGTGGCCGTTTATAAACGTCCTCCCGCATTCCCTGGTTGTCTCCACTCCCTGGGAGCACTCGGCACCATGATCCAGTGTACAGGACCTGTGTGTGGGGACCTGATTCATGTGATCACTGATTGGCCAATCAGTGATCACAGGAACAGCAGTAAACAAGATGTCACTTCCTGACATCATTGATTACTACTAGTGAAATCTGTGAATGATCACAGAGGTCATATGGTACAAGGCTATTCACAACAGCCTTGTACCATGTGACAGCTCTCACAGTATTTCTCAATGGCTACAAGCATGCAGCCAGAGAAAAGGAGAAATGATTGCTTTTACAGCCTTTATGAGTGTAAAAGCAATCAGTGTAAAAAGAGAAAACAAAATCTTCATCAACTCCCACAAGTAGTACAGAGTCCCTCAGGTGACACTACTGCTAGGGTGACGGTATGTTAAAACAAAAAAAATAATAATAATAATATAAAAAAATAAAATAAAAATTTTAAAAAATGTTTAGCAAAATTATAATTTTTCGTTATAAACTAAATTGGGTTTTTTTTTTTTTTTTACTAAAAAGATAGCTGAATACATCATGGCCAATATTTATGAAGAAAGATTATTAATTTGCAAACTTTTATAAGAAAAACACTTTTTTTCCAAAATGTTTAGACTTTTTTATTTATATAGCAAAAAAATAAAAATCCCAGTGGTGAATAAATATCACCAAAATAAAGTTTTATCTCTCTCAAAAAAATGCTAAAAAATTCATATAGGTACAGTGTTGCATGACCGCGCAATTGTCATTCAAAGTGTGATAGCACTGAAAGCTAAAAATTGGTCCGGACGGGAAGGGGGTGAAAGTGTCCGGACTTGAAGTGGTTAAGGGAAAAAAAAACAAATGTCTCTTTTAAGCAGTGTATGTTTCAAAAAAGATTTGTGATTGATATGAACTTTTGTACGAGGTACTCCTCAATATCCACCCCAGAGTTTATAATTTGCTGAGCACTCTTTTTGTTGAGATCAAAGAGGTAGCAGCCTAGGACCAGAACAAGGCAGTCATTGTGTCATTTTACCATTTAAAGCTGCTGATGGGTATAAAGTTCACACACATGCCTTCAGTAGCTTTCAGTGACCTCCACTTTGCCTGACTGTCGGCCTGATCAGGCAAAGTATTGGTGCTTCTTGGTAGGGTCCAAGCTTGAGCAACCCCTCCCACTTCCCACACATTCCCATTGGCTATTAGACAGTTTGGTAAAATGATCGACCTATAGGAAATTATGGTTGATGGGAGGCAGCCCATAATATTGATGGGCCAGTAGGGATGTATGGGGCCCATAAGTGCTAGAGCTTTGCCAAATCAGAATGGTGTGGCATTTAGGTTGCAAAGGCGACTGAATGTTGTTGCAGGTAAGTGCACACCAAAAGTAAGTCACCCGAATAGAGTGTACTCGAAATAGAGTGACAACAATTTTCATACCTCCAATATTTTTTAACAATGCATTAACCAATTGTATCTGAAACTCATCAGCTTCACAATGTATTTCAACCACACTGGAAGTGCACAGGTATAATGATTAGTATCTTTGTCAAAGAAGCTCAGCAAATGCTTCATTTCTCATTTTTTGAAGAGAATTGGAATAGATGACCTGTCAGGCTCAGTGCTTTTCAGCACAGCAGTGAAAGCATGTTTTTTATCTCATTACAGCAGACCTAAAGTAAAGTTAACAAGGTATAGTCCCATGGGGGGGGGGGGGTTCAAAACACAGCCGGAAGTGCAAAAATGTCTTGCATTCCTAAAAAGAAATGGTTTCTCAGCACTTCCTAGCCACAGGCAGTGTAGTCATTTAACTGCCTTCAAAATGCATGTTGGGAGATTGATGATATCAGGGATCCTCTGTGTAACTTGTCCAGCCCTCCACCATTTCACAAGAAGCCAGATTTTAAAAAACTCTGCATCCACTGACTCCCTGCAATCCATTATTGAAATGTATCACAATTCAGCAAAAAGAAGTTAGAATGTCAGCCATTTTGAGTAAAGTAGCAGTACGGTACTGAGCAGGGGTGGAATGACAACTCATGGAGCCACAGGGCTATAGGAGATCATGGGGCCCCCTGTGTCCCCCCCAAACCCGCACTCTTTAGTGGTGCATTTTGTAGTACACACTAAAGGATTGTTAAAGACCACGGGCACCTATGCATGCTGCAGCGAACAGTGGGTGTGGCTACATTTCATTTACAGAAGGGAGGGGCTTATGGGGCATAGTTAAACAAAACCCAGGCTTACCTGCTGTTCCAAAAGCAAGAGTCCCACAAACACATAAAAACACAGACACATAAAAACACAGACACATAAAAACCTCAGCACAATACAAAAAATAAGACTCTTCCATCATGTAGAATTTTGAAATGTAGAAATGTTAGAGAGCTAACATTTTATTTGAGCCTACCATAACCCCTTGATGCCGATCGCCTGCAAATATGCAACCTTTCGGTGTCTGGGCCTTGATGCCGAGCGGCCACATATTTGCGTGCAATTAGAAAATACATATGCGCTGAGAGCACGCGCCCTGCGCGCTCCCAACACATATGTCCGCGGCTCCCAGAAAGGTCCTGATCTCCCCTTTTGATTGGGACCTTTTCCAATCATGTGACTGCTGTGGTGGCGAATTACAGAGGTCACATGACCCTAAAACCTGCCCCGTCTCCCGGCTTCTGAAACTCTTAAAGGGCCGGGAGGCGCAAGTGCCAAGAGGTTAAAGAAGAACTTCATTAAAATAGTCAGGGACTACTCAGCAACCAGCAACTGCTGAGACAGTGAGATGTACTGTATGTAATGTATGTAATGTACAACACAGTGTATATTAGAGATGCACCAATACCATTTTCTTATGGACCATACCAAGTACTGATACTTTGCGGTGCAATTTGCGTTAATAGACACAAATTGCACTGCAAAGAATAGCTCCTATGTAAACCCAGGCTTGTCACAGCCCGAGTTCACACATGAGCGGTGCAGGAAACCTGAGTGTCACTAGTAGGAGAGGAGAGAAAGTGGCGTGGATTTGAAATCCCCTCTCGCCGTTTTTTCTCCTCTCCTTTCAGCGATGACAGTTTGGCTAGACAGCATCTGATTGGTCAGCTGCTGACCAATCAGATGCCATCTAACCTGAACTGTCATCGCTGCAAGGAGAGGAGAGAAAGCGGCAGGTATTTCAAATCCCCAACACTTTCTCTCCTCTCCTAATAGTGACACTCTGCTTCTGTGTGAACTCGGGCTGTGACAAGCCTGGGTTGACACAGGAGTTATTCTTTGCGGTGCTATTTGCGTCCATTAATGCCAAATTGCACCACAAAGTATTGGTTTCAGGTATTGGCAGTATTTGCACGAGTACTCATGAAAATACTCGGTATCGGCTTCGATACTAATACTAGTATCATTGCATCCTTAGTCTATATAGTGCAGGAGTCTGTAAGTCAGAGTGTAGAGGACTGGGGTGTGCAATGCACAAAGTGCAAGGGTCAGAAGTATGTAACGCACAGAATGCTGCAGTCAGTGTCAGGTTTAGGAGTACATAACACAAGAAGAGGCAGGAGTATGTAATGCATGATAGAGGTTGGGAGCACACAACAAAAAGTGTGCAGGAGTGAGGGTTGTGTAACACACAGTGTAGGGGGCAGAACAGTGCAAAATGCTCCCTTTAAACAATACTTCTCCCCACTTTACCCTTTCAGCAAAAGTTCCCACTCCTTCCCCTCCAAAACAAATCCAGGGCTAATCTAAACTCTCATCTCTCCCAGCACAAATCCTCTCCCCTGAATCTCCCCTCCCTACACAAATCTGCCCCACAACCACTCCAAATCCACTTTCTAGTACAAATTTTCTTCCCCTCCAAATATCCCCCCAACAGAAATCCTTCTTTCCCCCAATATCCCCCAGAAAAAATGATCTTCCCCCCAAAACCCCCTCCCAGAACAAATCTTTCCCGTCACCTAAATTCGTCATCCCAGCACAAATTGCCACCTCAGCATAAATCCTTTTCCACTCCCCAATTCTCACCTCCCAGAAATGTAAATCCCCCAGTGTACTCCCCCATGTAAAGCACCCCTCAGTGTAAATCCCCCAAGTGTATTCCCCTGTGTAAATCCCCCCAGAGTAATCCCCTGCAGTGAGAGGTGAATTATCAGAGCCAAGTGCCAAAAATTATTCTGGCACCTCTCATCGTGTCTGGCACGTGAGTCTTCTCCCAGCACTGTATCAGCAGCTGGTAGGGATTCCATTGTTACCTGCCTCTATCTGGCTTAACCTCCTCTTTTCTGCATGGTAATCCATGGGCACCTCCAGGAGCAGACTGAGCCTCTCACGGGGCCCCTTACTGACCCCAGGCCCTATGGCAATGCCCGAGTGCCCGAATGGTCAGTCTGCCCCTGGTACTGACGTTATTGTAAGGGTGTAACTCTGTACAGTTGGATTTTTTTGGTCTCTACCCCATGTTCATACAATCATTAGGGTGGATTTATTAAAGGCAAATAGGCTGTGCACTTTGCAAAGGAAGTTGCAGGGAATTTTTCCGATTGTGGTAAAAATGAACTTTGTAAAGAACACCCAATCACAAGCAAGAAAACGTATAAACAGCATTTTTCCTTGCACATGATTGGATGATAAAAGTCAACAGCTTCACATCATTCACTAATCTCTGGGTCAATTTCCCTTTGCAGAGTTAACAGTCTATATACCCTTTAAAGTGGTGGTATCAATCTGCCCTGTGGGAATGGAGAAAGAAAGAAAAGAGAGCCGCTGCTCTAGTGTATATCGCTGGATTGAGATCAGGCTTAGGGGAGCTGGATACAAAAGATTTTTTACCTTCATGCATAGAATGCAAGATGGTAAAAAAAAAAAAAATCATCCTTTAGAACCACTAAAAGAATCCATCAGGATGGATTCTGCTGGAGCTAAAAAGAATTTTGGTGCCATGCTGCTGTCTTTTTCAAGTGGTGTTGGCTCTGGAACTATACAGCCACCGTCAAATGGGAGGTCAATCAGCCATGGCAACGGTACCATGGAACCCTGGTTGAGAATGGCTGCTATACTGCATCAATAGAAACTAAGATGAGAAGGCACTCCCCTGCTCCTCCCTCCTTATCCCCCTTCCTTCTCAAAGCCAACAGACTGGACCCAGACTGCACTGTCCACTGTTAACTCTTTCCAGTGAAGACTAGAAGTTCAGGGAAACAGCATGAAGAGAACAGGCACTGGGGGATTCATACTATTTTATGATGTTCAGTATCTGTTACATTAAAACCACCTGCTAATAGGATGATGTATGTGTCACCTTGCATAAATATGAAATCAGCCTATTAATTATTACTTATTCTCTCTAGTTGCCCCACCTGTGGATTTCGCAGTGACAGCTGTTGGTGATCACTGGATGGACCTGGCGTGGGAAGGAACGACGGCTGTGACGGAGTATGTCATTTCATACCAGCCTGCAGTGCCATTAGAATGGGGAACTCAGCAGAGATTACAGCAAAGGGTACCTGGAGATTGGAGTGCTGTCACCATCAGAGAACTGGAGCCTGGAACAACTTACAATATCAGCGTCTGCTCTGTCATCAGTGACATCACCAGTGAACCTGCCAGCATCACTATGTCCACTTGTGAGTATTCATAATCAGCAATGAGTGATCTGTGTGTTTTGAAAGCTGCTGTGTAAAGTCAATGAACTTGCTGAATCCTTTAGATCCTCTGGATCAACTGTGCGTATAGAATTATAACTTTTTTTTTTTTAACGGTTGAACTGGATGGACTATTGTCTTTTTTCAGCCAGACTAACTATGTAACTATGAAACTATGCTGCAATATTCACCCTCAGTTCAGTGATTTCCCCTGCAGTACGTTTTCTGGCACTAGATGTCCTCAGTCTGATGGCCGGAATCATTCAACCCACTTCCTCTGAGCCCAGGTCAACCTGGACCCTCCCACAGCCTGTGACCGGACAGGGAAAGGAGAAGTAGTACAGTGATTAGCACATCACTTCGTCACTCTGATCAGCATGGTGCTTGTCAGCAAGTGAACCAATTGGCTTATTGTATTGCTTCCTCCTCTCAGTACCAAGCAGGAAGCTGAGAGCACCCTAAATTCAGGTACTTACACTTGTAACGGGGACTTGTGATTGGGCAGATGTTAGTGCCAAATTGTACAATCCCTGCTCCACTTTTTCTTAGACAACCACACACCTGTTGGAGAGTGCAAAATCAGGCTCACTTCTGCAAAGAAACCAATCAGCTTCTAGGTTTTATTGCCAAAGCTTAATTGAACAAGCTTAAGTTAGAAGCTGATTGGCTACCATGCACAAGTGCACCAGATTCTGAGTGAACCAGCTTTAGTAAATCTCCCCTATTGTTTCATACTCCCGACTAGAGGCCTGCTTACAACATTCCTGGCCAGAAGCCATAATATTTGAGAATAAAAGGAATGTCCACACATAGATGTATTTCCATCACTTTACTGCAATATCACATTTTCACATAACTTCTTGTGACATATCACATTTGACATTCTATCAGAATCTTTGGCGCGGAACACCATGTCCAAGGTTAACCACTTGCCCTCCGGAAGATTTTACCCCCTTCATGACCAGGCCATTTTTTGCTATTTGACACTGCGTTATTTTAACTGACAATTGTGCAGTCATGCAACACTGTATCTAAATGAAATTGATATATATTTTTCACACAAATAGAGCTTTCTTTTGGTGGTATTTAATCGCCACTGGGTGTTTTATTTTTTTGCAATATAAATGAAAACCATATTTTTTACTTTCTGCTATGAAACATATCCAATAAGTGTATATTTATTTGTTTGCATGAAAGTTATAGCGTCTACAAACATAAATACTAGAATTTGTATTTATTATTATTTTGTAATTCTAATAATGATTGTGATCAGCAACTTATAGCGGGACTGTGATAGTATGGCAGACAATCTGACACTAACTGACACTTTGTGGGAACTGATTAACTGCCACTGACATCTCAGGGACACTAATACAGTGATCAGTGCTAAAAATATATACTGACGCTGTACTAATGACACTAGCTAAGAAGGAGTTAACATGTAGAGGCAATCAAAGGGTTAACGGTGTGCTTGGTGTGTACTGTGTGCTGATTTTTACAAAGGGATGTGCCAATTTTTACTTCCTGCTTTGCAGGGAAACAAAATCTGTCAGATCCCCCCTGACAGGCCAGAGCTCTGTGTTTACATTCACAGAGCTCAGTCCTGTCTTCCTCACTAACTAATCACAGCACAGCTGGGGCAGTGGGCACACGCCCCTTACCCAGAAGAACCGGATCATGTATCAGATATGTGATCTGGCTCAGGAAAGTTGCTCTGCCGCAGTACTCAAACGTGAGGTGGTTGGCAAGTGGTTAAACATTCTGTAGCAGTCCCTTCAGTGCAGAGCACAAGTACACATCTTTTAGTTAAGCCTTCTAGTCTCCACAGAGTTGGGACCACAGAGTTGGGACCACATCCCCATGTATATTAAGTGCACAGCTTATGAAGTCTTTAGCTCAGGAGAAAAAAGAGGGGGCTCCGATAGTGCAGTGCTATTAAAACTATGTAAACTTTATTGTAAAAGCATCAAAAATATTGCACTCACAAGCCAGGTGCACTATAAAAGTAATGCACCACTTTAACAGCAATACGATAAATGTAGGTGATGGTCCCCTTAAGGCTAAGATTCTCACATCACAGTCTGTCAATATTTCCTGATGGACATGAGGACGTCACTCGGTCCTGCCCTGACGCGTTTCGTCATGATAACATGACTTATTTAAAGGGTTTAAACTGAACCTAGTGTTCCTTAGTCTTGATAAAGGCTATAACTTATAGGAGAGCTAGATTGTCCCCCATTATAGGCACCATATTGTACCCTGAATTGCATGCGCCATTTTGTGTTTTCTCACTTACATATGTTCATATAGTAACCGAACCACAGTCAATTAATAAAGGTGCCATATTGTAGACCAAATTGTGGCCACAATTTTACCTGAGTCTAACAATGTACATGCTGTGTAGGACTATATTTTTGCATCCCTGGGGTGTCCTGTTCGCATACCCCAGGCTCTCTAGGGGCCCCCTCCACACTGACATTTATATAGGCACTTACTCTAAAAGGGGAGCTAACACCTGATTACAACTTTCCCCTTACCATACGACATTGACAACAGTGCCATCTAGTAGCAGGTAAGCTAACTGCACCCACCAACACACCATTTAAAAATACATTTAATGATGTATTAATTGTTACAGAATTGCACTAATTTGTGCCTTTTTTACCTGTCTATAGTTCAGCTTTAAACATCCAATTCTTGCTAGAATTATATTAAACTTTTGGGTGGATGTTGGATAGTAAGTCTCATAGATCTGTCGGGGACTTAACAGGCAATTGTCTGTACTTGAATTCCCAGCTTCAACCACTTACTGTGAGGATATCTCCTCTAAATGTTCCATTTGTTCTTTGATTTTACGTTACAGAAAAGAACTGTAGCAGAGAAATCTTACCAATAGAGTTTCTGAGAGATATATAAGGGGCCAGAAGGTGATTATATCTGCCAAAAATGAAAGATTAGCAGCAGGTGGACTTGCTGTTAAAATTCCAGTGCCAGACAAAACTTTATTTTTACTTTAGTTTTAGACAGACTGGGGAAGGGTAGGTCAGGTTCTACTACTGTCTCTGTTGGGGGGTTTCTCTTTACTTTCTGTCCCCTCATCACTAATGGAGGGGAAACACAACCCAAACAAAACCACCTTTATTAGTAGAATGGGGAGGAGTTAAACTGACCATACACTGATCGAAATTTGTACGGTTTAGCAGGACCAGTGGAAATTCGATAAGAGCACAGCCGTCCCTGCTCGACAGAAGTCGATCATTAGATTGTCTTCTGTCAAACAGACATGCTAGAAAACTTTTGTTGATCAACGGCTGCAGCTGTTGATCAGTGTACTCTGACAGAGGCAGGTCCAGCAGTCAGAATATTATGTACTGATGAGGGAATTCTTCCACCCACCTCATTTGTGAGGATGGAGGAATCCCTACATTTCCTAACTGCTTGTGACCTTCCGCAGCACATATAGTGTGGTGGGGTGGTTCCTACAGGCACAGCAACGTACCTGTATGTTGCTGCCTGACTCCGGGTTTCGGGCACGCACGCACACACACTTGTGCGCGCGCCTCCTCCCGCCTACTCCTCTGTAATTTGACACAGCAGGAGTTTGAGAGCAGATTCCGGCCAATGATTCATGGCCAGGACCTGCTGATCAGCTGTGCTGAGTCACAGCCTAAAGCCCAGTGTTGACAATCAACACAGGACTCTGTACAGAAAGAACGATCACTCTGTTTCTTTTCCCAAAGCAGGGAGAAGAAACAAATCGATCTGTAGTACAAAGCAGCACATAATACACACATTAGACTTTATAGACTACACAATTAACCCCTTGATTGACCCCTTAACTGCCCTAGATGTTAACCCATTCCTAGCCAGTGTCATTAGTACAGTGACAGCGTATATTATTAGCTCTGATCAATCTATTAGTGTCACTGGAGATGTCAGTTGCAGATAGTCAGTTCCCACAAAATGTCAGTTAGTGTCAAGTTGCCCGCCGCACTATCAAAGTCCCAGAATAAGTCACTGATCGCCACCATTACTAGGATAGAAAAAATAACTAAATAAATATAAATTCTAGTGTATATCCCATAGTTTGTAGCCACTGTAACTTTCACGCAAACCAATTAATACACACTTATTGGGATTTTTTTACCAAGGACATGTAGCAGAATACATTTTGGCCTAAATGTCTGAAGAATTTTTTTTATTGAATATGTTTTGTAGCAGACAGTAAATATTATTTATTAATGGACTGTTCCCTTTGCAAGGGAAGTTGCACTTTGCAAGGGAAATTTCCCCAGAGCTTAGTGAATGAGGCAAAGGTCTGTTGACTTCCAACCAATCGTGTTCAAGCAAACATGATTTTTTTTTTACTTTCCTTGCACTTGATTGGGTATTCTTAGCAATGTGAAAGTTCGCTGCATTCACTAAGCTGTATGGCAAATTGAACTGCAAAATTAACAGCCTACTTGCTTTTAACAAATCTACCCCACAGTATCAATGTATGAGAGGGTGCCTCAGGTTAGGAAGTGCAGGGAATATCCTCTAATGGAAACACAAGGACTGATTTACTAAAATCAAACAAGCTTTTGACTTTGCAAGGGAATTTGACACAGAGCTTGGTGGATGTGGTGAAATTTCAAATTGCAAAGAATACCCATTTGCATGCAATGAAAATAAAGAAAGTACGTTTCCTTGCCCATGAGTGGATGACTACATCAGCAGAACATCATTCTGTAAGCTCTGGGGATAAATCCCTTGCAAAGTGAGCAGTCTGTACTGTATGCCATTGGCGTCCCTAGGTAGGTGCGGGTGACACCTACCGCACGGGTGACACCGGACCCGCTCCACGAAAAGGTAAGTTGTAAAGCAAGCCGACGATCCCAGCAGGATGGATCGGATCTGCGGAGTCCGATCCATTATGCTCCCCTATCTGCAGATCCGATCCATCCTGCTGGGATTATCGGCTTGCTTTACAGCTTACCTTTTCGTGGAGCGGGTCCGGTGTCACCCCGTATAGGTTGCATGCTGACGATCCCCGCAGGATGTATCAGATATGCAGATTGGGGAGCATAATGGATCGGAGTCCAATCCATTATGCTCAATCCGCAGATCCGATCCATCCTGCGGGGATCGTCAGCTTGCTTTACAACTTACCTTTTTGTGGAGCGGGTCCGGTGTCACCTCGTATAGGTTGCATGCTGACGATCCCTGCAGGATGTATCAGATATGCAGATTGGGGAGCATAATGGATCGGAGTCCAATCCATTATGCTCCCCAATCTGCATATCTGATAAATATCGGAGTCCAATCCATTATGCTCAATCCGCAGATCCGATCCATCCTGCGGGGATCGTCAGCTTGCTTTACAACTTACCTTTTTGTGGAGCGGGTCCGGTGTCACCTCGTATAGGTTGCATGCTGACGATCCCCGCAGGATGGATGGGTGGGATCTGCGGATTGGGGAGCATAATGGATCGGACTCCGTCCATTATGCTCAATCCGCAGATCCGATCCATTCTGCAGGGATTGTCGGAGAGGGTATCACCAAGTGTTATTGCACTGGGTGACACCAACCCTAGGGACGCCCCTGCTGTATGCCTTTAATAAATCCACCCCACTGACACCAGTAAAACCTGACAGAGCTTCTAACATTCCCCTAAAACAAAAAATCAGCTTTAAGCTATTGTTTGGTTTAAAAGTAACAATACTAAACCACTACCCCACCAAGTTACTTTAAGCGGCATTAAACCCAAAAGCAAACATTTATTATATTGCAGATTACCGATTATGAGATGTGATGGCTACATTTGTTTTCTTTTTTGAGGCTTTCTTTCTTCTATTTACACCTAGTGATCCAGCCAGCAAGTCTGCTGTTTTTCAAAAGCACTCACTCTCCAGCAGAATGTATCAGTTTACATGGATGAGACAAACCATTTAACACTGGTGGGGTGTATTAAATGATCAGCTTTTATTAATGTAAAACATTTTTCCCAAAAGGAAAAAAAACTGATTGCTGTAACTGATTAGAAAGTGTGAGTTGAAGTTTGGCTTCAATTTGTTTGTGTATTTAAATCTGCTAATAAATGTAACACTACCTGTACCCAGACTGATAAAGTTGCTGCTTGCTGTGCTCTCTATGATCCTTCATCCAGAGTAGGGGCTGTCTAATACAGGAGGTATGTTACTGGCCAGATCACCAGGTGAAAACAGAAGGAAAAAGCCTAAAAAAGAAAACTAATGCAGCCAACATATCTATTGATTGGTAAGCTTCAATATCCACTTCCGGACCAGCAACATACCCGTAATTCATTGGGCTTTCGGTGTTATACCAGAGTGATGCCTGCAGCTGTAGGCATCACCCAGTACCGTTTTTTAAGAGCTGGTAGTTCGCTCTTTTGTACAAGCAATTGGAGCGGCTAACTAGCCATTCAATTGCTTGCACAAGCAGCAGGAGGAAACATCCTCCCCACTGCCTCCCGCTGCACTCTCGGTATCTCCTGTCCCACCGGGAGTCCTGAGCGACCAATCGGCATATACGCCGGCTGGCCGGACAGCTAAACAAAACCGGAAATGACTTTCAGCAGATCTACTTTATTGCAAACCGGAGCAATGACCTGACATCACTTCAGATTTACTCCAAAACTTTCGCCGGCATTTTTAAAAATCTAAAAGCATTCAAAAACACAGAGGAGGGATTTGGGGTCTTATAGATCCTAGATCCCTCCATAAAAAATACTTGTCATGTGTCAATTTCTGTCACAGAGGATGTTTACATTCCTTATGACAGCTATAAAAGTGATCAAATTATAAAAAAATAAAGTGACCCCCCCCCCACTGACATGCAAAGGAGAACGCACGCGTCGGCCCCTTACGCACTCAAACAGCGATCGTGAGGTATTGCCACAATCATCAGATCAGAGATAGTAATTCTAGCACTACACCTCCTCTGTAAATCTAAAGTGGTGACCTGTAAACGTTTTTAAAACATCACTTATGAATACTAACATTTACGTCATTTGTCACCATTGCTTGGGCATGTGCAATTTTAAAGCGTGACATGTTTGATATCTATTTACTCGACGTAACATCATCTTTTATATTTCACTAAAATTGGGTTATGTATTGTGTTTTATTGCAATAAAAGTAAAAAAAGGTGTATTTTTTCCCACAAATTGTGTTTGAAAAACCACTGCGCAAATACCATGTGGCATAAAAAAAATGCAAAAACCACCAATTTATTCTCTATGGCCTCTGCTTTAAAAATATATATAATGATTTTGGGGTTCTAAGATGTTTTCTAGTAAAAAATACTGATTTAGAAATGTAAACAAAAAGTGCCAGAAATGACTTGGGACTGAAGTGGTATTACATTTTTGGTTTGAGGTTTAACAAAGCTTTAAATTTACAGCCCTGTGACTTAACACAAGCTCATGTCTGCTGCTCAAGCGACATATCCCCGCCATCCATGCTGGAAACATAGATGTGAACTGACATCTGCTAGTGGCATCCTCAGTGCTGTGCAAAGTACTGGTCCCAGAGCTCTCATTCACGGTGGGACCATTGGGATGTTAAGGACGGAATATTTGGTGCTGAGCATTTCCAGGTTTGCAATCAGCGTCAGCCGTAGAGAGAACAGACGGAGGCTCTGATCTCTGGTCTGTTATGTCCATTTAGACCCCTGATGTTTTATTTTACTGCCAGAGAGCAGCCAGTTTTGGCAGGGAAAGGGGGAGCACATAGAGCAGCAATGCTCATCTCATTACTTTTGGGCTCTCAGAGAGATAAAGCTTTATAAAGGGAGCATCCCTACCTCTTATGACATCAATAAAGAGGAAAAGAAATTACAGTTAAATGAAATAAAAAGTAGAGAAGAATACATTTTCACATGTAAATACACATACAATATACATACTGCACATACAACACATATCATACAATATATATAATAAATATAATATATACAACATATACATGCACACAATTTATACCCATAGACTTGTACAAAGTCCTAATAATTGTCATATATTAGGAATCCTTATATCCATTGGAGGTGTTAAACTAAATTCGAGGGGCTTAATTTTAATACTTATTTTACAAAGCAGCAAAGGCCCTTTAACAATTTCAATGCACGCTTAGTTATTATAATAACTCTCAAATGTTAGGTACAGTCTTTTATAAGCAATATGGATACTTTGCTCTTAAAGCTAAATTTTAACCTGCATATATTTTACTTTCTCTGCTTCTTCATCCCCCCCCCCCCCCCCCATAACAAAAATGCTAATGAAATCTTTAACTACTTGACCTCCAGAAGATTTTACCCCCTTCATGTTCAGGGCAATTTTTTTGCTATTCAGCACTGCGCTACTTTAACCGCTTTCCCGCCGCCCTATAGCAGAAATACTGCTACAGGATGCAGGGCTGTGCAAAATCACGCATATATATATATATATACGTGATTTCGCATTTCCGGGTCTGGGGCACGTGCGCGCCCTAACTGTGCTGCCATTGGCGGCCTCAGCTGTGCATCACCGGGTCCCGACCAGTGATTCCCTGCCGGCACCCGGCGATCATTGAGTATCACTGATGGGGGAGAGGTCTGCATGTAAACAATACAGATCTCTCCCCTGTCAGCTCCTGCACACTGCTTTGTATGGCTCTACATAGCCGAGCCATACAAAGCAGCGCACTTACACAGTGAAACACGCACACAGCACACAGTAAAACACACACAGCACACAGTTAACCCTTTGATCGCCCTATATGTTAACCCCTTCCTGCCCAGTGTCATTAGCACAGTGTCAGTGCTTTCTATTAGCAAAGATCACTGTATAGGTGTAAAGTGGGTAGCAGGGCGCGTCGGTGGACTATGCTGTGGAAGTATGGCAGCTGATGATGGATGGTGTGTAGGGAAATCGGTACTGAGCAGCACTTCTAAAGAGTGGAGACAAACTCTGTGCAGAAGAAGGTGAAACATAAAGCCTTCCTGTTTCACCTTCCACTGTATTGGTGCCACTGGGGATGTCAGTGACAGTTAGTCAGCTCCCCCCAGTGTAAGAATGCCCACTGAATTCAAATTCCAGTATATTTACCACCATTTGTAGATGCTGTAACTTTCACGTAAACCAATTAATTTACACATATTGGGATTTTTTTAAGCAAAGACATGTAGCAGGATACATTTTGGCCTAAATGTATGACGACATTTTATATTTTAAATTTTTTTACTGGATAATAATAGTAAAAAGTCAAAAAAATATTTTTTTTTCTCAAAATTGTCGGTCTTTTTTGTTTATAGCGCAAAAAATAAAAACGAACATGCAATCAAATACCACCGAAAGAAAGCTCCATTTGTGGGAAAAAAAAGGACATAAATTTAATTTGGGTGAAGTGTTGCATGATCACGCAATTGTCAGTTAAAGTAATGCAATGCCGTATCGCAAAAAATGGCTTGGTCAGGAAGGGAGCAAAATCTCCTGGAGGGCAAGTGGTTAACCTTGCACATGGTGATCCGCGCCAAAGATTCTGATAGAAAGTCACATGTGATATGTCACAAGAAGTTGACATATCCTCTGGAGGGAAAATGGTCAACAGGCAATTGCTCGGTCGTGCAACACTGTACCCAAATGAAATCTAAATAATGTTTTCACACAAATAGACATTTCGTTTGGTGGTATTTAATCACCACTGGGTTTTTCACTTTTTTAATATATAAACAAAGAAATACTGAAAAGTTTGAAAAATCAAGTTTTTCTTAGTTTCTGTTAAAGCATTTTGCCAACAAATAATCTTTCTTCATAAATTTAGGCCAAACTGTAGTCTGCTACATTTCTTGTATCAAAACAACCCAAATCAGTGTATATTATTTAGTCTGTGTGAAAGGTATACCGTCCACAAACTATGATATACAGTGTGTATATATATATATATATATATATATATATATATATACATTTAAAAATTGATCAATCCTGAAGCCTCAAAATGTCTGGACAGTACAAATGACCCCTTTTTGGAAAGCAGACAGTCCAAGATATTAAGTTAAGAGGCATTGAGAGTTTTTGAAGTTGTGATCTTATGTCATAATTAGTAGAAAAATTAGGAAATTAAATATTTTTTCACTTTTTTTTGTACATTCTGACAATAATACAGTACAGTGTCATCATACTGATGTAGCAGTGATCAGCGATACTGACTGGTGACCAAAAAAAAAAATGTAAATTTTTTTTTTATTCAGGATTTTTAAAAAATGTTTCTTTTTTTTTACATTTTTTTTTTCTTTTTTTACTTACAGTACAGTTATCAGAGTAGTTCAGTGGCACTGTACTACTCTGGGGGCTGATCAGTGGTTTATTTTTTTTGTGCACTGTGATTGCTTGTTATAGTGATGATCACTGTAACAGCAATCATCACTCATCATCACAATGGCTTTCATTCATGTCCTAATGCAATATTCCCAACGCACATATTTCTGCAGATATTCAGTATTTTTGGGTGCTGTAGTGACCACAAGCTGGGAACTGTGGACAATATAAGTGAAGAAATGTCACCAGGTCCGCGGCCTTATTTCATGGTCACATGATAAACGCAAGGCAATGTTGCCTTGTGTTTATCATGCAACCACGAAATAAGACACTGAACCGATTTTGAGGAATCCTCGGTGTGTTGATGACTTTTCTTCAGTTCGGTTTCATCCATGACTCATTGTTTGCTATCATAATGCTGTAATTGGCCCGGGTACAACGTGATCACTGGTGACCAATCATAGATCACATGCTGTAGTAAACAATGAGGTCACAAATGGATTTCATTAATGATTATTGTTTACTATGGGACATGTGATTGTACAGCGATCATGTGCTATCTGGGCCAGCCAGAGCAGCCTGATACCAAGCACTGCAATTCACTGTGTTTGGTGGACACGGTGGATGCAGATCGCACCATTGTGCACCCAAGGGGGCTCTCATAGTGCAACATACTTGCATGTTGTGGTGCTTGAGGGAGCATGGATAGATAATGCTGGGTGTCATTCAGCCAGGAAATGAGGCTGTCTGTTGTGGGGTACACATGAGAGGTTTTGTTGCATTAAACCCAGTGGGCTGAATGAAAAAAAAAATGAGAGATTGCCATAATAACACAAGCAATGTCAGAGCGGCAATCTCACCCCACTGTGCCTTTTTTGGTCTGACAGGGGGACTCCTTTGCCTTTCACCAGAACACACTGGTCAGCGATGATCAGATGCCAGTCTTGTCCTGGTTTTCCAGCATGCCCGCTATTCAGAAGCCGGGCTTCCTGCCGAACAACCATTTCTGGCCGATTTTCAGCCCGTGTGAGACCCAGCTTTAGTGTTATTTGATGCAGTTTGTAATGCACGTTGTTAGACGCTTACAGTGTGCAGCAAGATCAGAGTAAGCAATTTCAGTACATGATGGCAGCAGGTACAGCATTGCAATACTAAAGATTCAATACTGGGATTCAGATTTAAGTGTACATCAAGCCAAAAACATTTTTTTTCTTGTTTCTAGAGGGGTGGAAAGATTAGAACCCCTATCAGATGTTTATTGCTATCCAGGGCTCCATTAGGACAACATTTTACCAAAAAAAAGAATATGAAGGAAAAACTGCAACAGCCACACAGCCAGATATACAAATTATTTTTAGTAGAGTCTTGAAGGGCTGGAACCCCTATCAGATTTTTTTAATTTCTGTCTCTGTTCCTGTAGCAGATTTTTCCTCACTGTTGTCAGCAAAACATGAAGGGAGGTGTTTTATGATGATGATGATAATTAGAGATGAGCGAATTATTCAAAAATTCGATTCGGCTGATTCGCCGAATTTGCGGAATAAATTCGATTCGCTGCGAATTTATTCGCTGCGAATTTAACTTATTAAAAGGGTTTCTAGGCTTCAGAGAGCCTTTATATTAGTGCAGAACACTGTACCTTTAATTTAAATGCCCTTGGAGTCTGCTGGGGAAGAGAAATAATACTGTCAGTCAGTATGACATGCAGATGAGTGCCGTCGATCTTAGAATCACCGCACACTTCACTCATTTGGGCAGTCACAGGGCCAAAACCAGAGTGTGGAGCCACAGTGTGGCGGTGGAGGCAGCAGCAATGGGAGACCATACAGCACCCTATGACAAAATGGAACCCACCAGCAGTGTGAGGAGACCTGAAAGTGGCACATGGCAGAGTGTGGCGATGGAGACAGCAGCAATGGGAGGCCGTACAGGGACCCATGACACACTCTGGACCTGGCAGCAGCATGAGGAGGCGGTACAGGGGCCCATGGCAGAGTGGCGAAGCGTAAGCAGCTTAAATTGAAGGCCTATGTTAAAAAGTCCCCCCAGCAGCAGCGTGGGGAGACGACTATCAAGAGTCCAATGGCAGAGTGGCGGAGCGGAAGCAGCTTCAATTGAAGGCCAATAGTGGTTGTGAAGCAGAAAGTCAGTTTATTTAGCACAATGGGTCAATTGCAGCTTGCCGTTGGCTGGAAACTGTACGTTTCTGTCACTGGAATGCACTAATCACCCAAAAAATATTACCGCCAGCCGGCGTGTAAATGGATTTAACTCTTTGAACGTACAATAGTGGTTGTGAAGCAGAAAGTCAGTTTATTTTGGACAATCGGCAAACTGCAGCACCAACTGTGCACAACAGCCACCAAAAAAAAAAAGGGTGTATGTCACTTTAAATTTTCAATTCTTTGATAGCTGTGGCCCTAAGTAACGATTCTGTGTCCCTGAGTAACGATTCTGTGTCCCTGAGTAACGATTCTGTGTCCCTGAGTAACAATTCTGTGTCCCTGAGTAACGATTCTGTGTCCCTGAGTAACGATTCTGTGGCCCTAAAGTCTCTGTGGCCCTAATGCAGGCCATAGATGGGTCGAAAATCGGCCGACTTTTCGGCCGAAAATAAAATCGGCCGATTTTCGGATCGTTAGTGGGCTATTTGGTCGGCCGTTTTTCGGTATTTTGGCCGTTTTTTTTTTCTGTAAAGTTGGAAAAAAAATCGGCCGATTTTGCCGATCGGCCGATTTTCGCGGCAATAGTGGGCAAATCGGACGATTTTTTGCCGATAAAAAATCTGCGCATGAGCAGTGACCTGCAAGAGGAAGACAAAAAGAAGAAAAAGAAGAAGAGGAAGAGGATGAAGAAGAAGAAGAGGAAGAAGAGGATGAAAAAGAAGAGGATGAGGAAGAGGAAGAAGAAGAAGAAGAAGAAGAAGAAGAAGAAGAAGAGGATGAGGATGAAGAAGAAGAAGAAGAGGATGAGGATGAAGAAGAAGAAGAAGAAGAGGAGGATGAGGATGAAGAAGAAGAAGAAGAGGATGAGGATGAGGAAGAAGAAGAAGAAGAGGATGAGGATGAAGAAGAGGATGAGGATGAAGAAGAGGATGAGGATGAAGAAGAAGAAGAGGATGATGGTGAGGAAGAAGAAGAAGAAGAAGAAGAGGATGAGGATGATGAAGAAAAGAAGAAGAAGAAGAAGAGGAGGATGAGGATGAGGATGAAGAAGAAGAAGAAGAGGATGAGGATGAAGAAGAAGAAGAGGATGAGGATGAAGAAGAAGAAGAAGAGGATGAGGAAGAAGAAGAAGAAGAGGATGAGGATGATGAAGAAGAAGAGGATGGTGATGAAGAAGAAGAAGAAGAAGAGGATGAGGATGAAGAAGAAGAAGAGGATGAGGATGAAGAAGAAGAAGAAGAGGATGAGGATGAAGAAGAGGATGAGGATGAAGAAGAAGAAGAGGATGATGGTGAGGAAGAAGAAGAAGAAGAAGAGGAAGAGGATGATGAGGATGATGAAGAAGAAGAAGAAGAAGAAGAAGAAGAAGAAGAAGAGGAGGATGAGGATGAAGAAGAAGAGGATGAGGATGAAGAAGAAGAGAATGAGGATGAAGAAGAGGATGAGGATGATGAAGAAGAAGAAGAGGAAGAGGATGAGGATGAAGAAGAAGAAGAGGATGAGGATGAAGAAGAAGAAGAAGAAGAGGATGAGGATGAAGAAGAAGAAGAAGAAGTAGGATGAAAATAAGAAGAATTCCAGTCTAGCAAAAAGTGTATCTGCAGAGAGCTCCACTATTTCTGACAGTTCTCTGACAGTTCCTTCACATTTACAGCGGTTGAAACATTGTATCTATTTGTTTCCGAATAAAAACATCTGTATCCTAAATGGAAACAAATAGATACAATGTTTCAACTGCTGTAAATGTGAAGGAACTGTCAGAGAACTGTCAGAAATAGCGGAGCTCTCTGCAGGGACACTTTTTGCCGGCTGTAGAAGGGATGAAAATCGGCCGATCGGGGAAAATTCGATTCGTGCATCCGAAGTTTGCTAATTTTCGGATTCGGCGCGAATCGAATTTTTCCTAATATTCGAAACGAATTCCACTTCGTCATGTTCGATTCGCTCATCTCTAATGATAATAATAAAAACTGTTGTTTTTCCTTGTAATAATAATAAAAAATAATTATTATTATTTCAGCTGGTGTTACACAATTTTAAATTTTTTTGGCATTCTTTGTTCTTTGATAATAACAGTCTAACACCCAACGTTCTTATAATGTGGAATTATAGTGGAGCCTTTATTATTTGTGTTCCATATAACCACTCTCATTATTTGTACACAATCTACTCTTTGGGAACACCCACTCTCAGAGAATATAACGTAATTGAATTCTTGGGCATGTAATTCTTTCCATGCTTAAACATAACTATGATTCTTCATATTTTCAATCATCTAACTTTGTGCTAAAGCCTAGTACACACAATCAGAAAATTGTACAAAAAATACCGCTTTTGAAGCGACCGTATGATAATCTGATTGTTAGTACACAGCTTTAGTCCAAAATTAACACAAAATGTTTTTTTTTTACAATACCAGATCATACAATTTTTGTTTAATCAGTACAGTATTCGTCCCAAAAAAATCGGTAGAGCAAGACCACGTTCTTATAATGTGGAATTATAGTGGAGTATTCGTTTGGTGGTATTTAATCACCACTGGGTTTTTCACTTTTTTAATATATAAACAAAGAAATATTGAAAAGTTTGAAAAATCAAGTTTTTCTTAGTTTCTGTTAAAGCATTTTGCCAACAAATAATCTTTCTTCATAAATTTAGGCCAAACTGTAGTCTGCTACATTTCTTGTATCAAAACAACCCAAATCAGTGTATATTATTTAGTCTGTGTGAAAGGTATACCGTCCACAAACTATGATATACAGTGTGTATATATATATATATATATATATATATATACATTTAAAAATTGATCAATCCTGAGGCCTCAAAATGTCTGGACAGTACAAATGACCCCTTTTTGGAAAGCAGACAGTCCAAGATATTAAGTTAAGAGGCATTGAGAGTTTTTGAAGTTGTGATCTTATGTCATAATTAGTAGAAAAATTAGGAAATTAAATATTTTTTTTCACTTTTTTTTGTACATTCTGTAAATAATACAGTACAGTGTCATCATACTGATGTAGCAGTGATCAGCGATACTGACTGGTGACCAAAAAAAAAAATGTAAATTTTTTTTTTATTCAGGATTTTTAAAAAATGTTTCTTTTTTTTTACATTTTTTTTTCTTTTTTTACTTACAGTACAGTTATCAGAGTAGTTCAGTGGCACTGTACTACTCTGGGGGCTGATCAGTGGTTTATTTTTTTTGTGCACTGTGATTGCTTGTTATAGTGATGATCACTGTAACAGCAATCATCACTCATCATCACAATGGCTTTCATTCATGTCCTAATGCAATATTCCTAACGCACATATTTCTGCAGATATTCAGTATTTTTGGGTGCTGTAGTGACCACAAGCTGGGAACTGTGGACAATATAAGTGAAGAAATGTCACCAGGTCCGCGGCCTTATTTCATAGTCACATGATAAACGCAAGGCAATGTTGCCTTGTGTTTATCATGCAACCACGAAATAAGACACTGAACCGATTTTGAGGAATCCTCGGTGTGTTGATGACTTTTCTTCAGTTCGGTTTCATCCATGACTCATTGTTTGCTATCATAATGCTGTAATTGGCCCGGGTACAACGTGATCACTGGTGACCAATCATAGATCACATGCTGTAGTAAACAATGAGGTCACAAATGGATTTCATTAATGATTATTGTTTACTATGGGACATGTGATTGTACAGCGATCATGTGCTATCTGGGCCAGCCAGAGCAGCCTGATACCAAGCACTGCAATTCACTGTGTTTGGTGGACACGGTGGATGCAGATCGCACCATTGTGCACCCAAGGGGGCTCTCATAGTGCAACATACTTGCATGTTGTGGTGCTTGAGGGAGCATGGATAGATAATGCTGGGTGTCATTCAGCCAGGAAATGAGGCTGTCTGTTGTGGGGTACACATGAGAGGTTTTGTTGCATTAAACCCAGTGGGCTGAATGAAAAAAAAAATGAGAGATTGCCATAATAACACAAGCAATGTCAGAGCGGCAATCTCACCCCACTGTGCCTTTTTTGGTCTGACAGGGGGACTCCTTTGCCTTTCACCAGAACACACTGGTCAGCGATGATCAGATGCCAGTCTTGTCCTGGTTTTCCAGCATGCCCGCTATTCAGAAGCCGGGCTTCCTGCCGAACAACCATTTCTGGCCGATTTTCAGCCCGTGTGAGACCCAGCTTTAGTGTTATTTGATGCAGTTTGTAATGCACGTTGTTAGACGCTTACAGTGTGCAGCAAGATCAGAGTAAGCAATTTCAGTACATGATGGCAGCAGGTACAGCATTGCAATACTAAAGATTCAATACTGGGATTCAGATTTAAGTGTACATCAAGCCAAAAACATTTTTTTTCTTGTTTCTAGAGGGGTGGAAAGATTAGAACCCCTATCAGATGTTTATTGCTATCCAGGGCTCCATTAGGACAACATTTTACCAAAAAAAAGAATATGAAGGAAAAACTGCAACAGCCACACAGCCAGATATACAAATTATTTTTAGTAGAGTCTTGAAGGGCTGGAACCCCTATCAGATTTTTTTAATTTCTGTCTCTGTTCCTGTAGCAGATTTTTCCTCACTGTTGTCAGCAAAACATGAAGGGAGGTGTTTTATGATGATGATGATAATTAGAGATGAGCGAATTATTCAAAAATTCGATTCGGCTGATTCGCCGAATTTGCGGAATAAATTCGATTCGCTGCGAATTTATTCGCTGCGAATTTAACTTATTAAAAGGGTTTCTAGGCTTCAGAGAGCCTTTATATTAGTGCAGAACACTGTACCTTTAATTTAAATGCCCTTGGAGTCTGCTGGGGAAGAGAAATAATACTGTCAGTCAGTATGACATGCAGATGAGTGCCGTCGATCTTAGAATCACCGCACACTTCACTCATTTGGGCAGTCACAGGGCCAAAACCAGAGTGTGGAGCCACAGTGTGGCGGTGGAGGCAGCAGCAATGGGAGACCATACAGCACCCTATGACAAAATGGAACCCACCAGCAGTGTGAGGAGACCTGAAAGTGGCACATGGCAGAGTGTGGCGATGGAGACAGCAGCAATGGGAGGCCGTACAGGGACCCATGACACACTCTGGACCTGGCAGCAGCATGAGGAGGCGGTACAGGGGCCCATGGCAGAGTGGCGAAGCGTAAGCAGCTTAAATTGAAGGCCTATGTTAAAAAGTCCCCCCAGCAGCAGCGTGGGGAGACGACTATCAAGAGTCCAATGGCAGAGTGGCGGAGCGGAAGCAGCTTCAATTGAAGGCCAATAGTGGTTGTGAAGCAGAAAGTCAGTTTATTTAGCACAATGGGTCAATTGCAGCTTGCCGTTGGCTGGAAACTGTACGTTTCTGTCACTGGAATGCACTAATCACCCAAAAAATATTACCGCCAGCCGGCATGTAAATGGATTTAACTCTTTGAACGTACAATAGTGGTTGTGAAGCAGAAAGTCAGTTTATTTTGGACAATCGGCAAACTGCAGCACCAACTGTGCACAACAGCCACCAAAAAAAAAAAGGGTGTATGTCACTTTAAATTTTCAATTCTTTGATAGCTGTGGCCCTAAGTAACGATTCTGTGTCCCTGAGTAACGATTCTGTGTCCCTGAGTAACGATTCTGTGTCCCTGAGTAACAATTCTGTGTCCCTGAGTAACGATTCTGTGTCCCTGAGTAACGATTCTGTGGCCCTAAAGTCTCTGTGGCCCTAATGCAGGCCATAGATGGGTCGAAAATCGGCCGACTTTTCGGCCGAAAATAAAATCGGCCGATTTTCGGATCGTTAGTGGGCTATTTGGTCGGCCGTTTTTCGGTATTTTGGCCGTTTTTTTTTTCTGTAAAGTTGGAAAAAAAATCGGCCGATTTTGCCGATCGGCCGATTTTCGCGGCAATAGTGGGCAAATCGGACGATTTTTTGCCGATAAAAAATCTGCGCATGAGCAGTGACCTGCAAGAGGAAGACAAAAAGAAGAAAAAGAAGAAGAGGAAGAGGATGAAGAAGAAGAAGAGGAAGAAGAGGATGAAAAAGAAGAGGATGAGGAAGAGGAAGAAGAAGAAGAAGAAGAAGAAGAAGAAGAAGAAGAGGATGAGGATGATGAAGAAGAAGAAGAAGAGGATGAGGATGAAGAAGAAGAAGAAGAAGAGGAGGATGAGGATGAAGAAGAAGAAGAAGAGGATGAGGATGAGGAAGAAGAAGAAGAAGAGGATGAGGATGAAGAAGAGGATGAGGATGAAGAAGAGGATGAGGATGAAGAAGAAGAAGAGGATGATGGTGAGGAAGAAGAAGAAGAAGAAGAAGAGGATGAGGATGATGAAGAAAAGAAGAAGAAGAAGAAGAGGAGGATGAGGATGAGGATGAAGAAGAAGAAGAAGAGGATGAGGATGAAGAAGAAGAAGAGGATGAGGATGAAGAAGAAGAAGAAGAGGATGAGGAAGAAGAAGAAGAAGAGGATGAGGATGATGAAGAAGAAGAGGATGGTGATGAAGAAGAAGAAGAAGAAGAGGATGAGGATTATGAAGAAGAAGAGGATGAGGATGAAGAAGAAGAAGAAGAAGAAGAGGATGAGGATGAAGAAGAGGATGAGGATGAAGAAGAAGAAGAGGATGATGGTGAGGAAGAAGAAGAAGAAGAAGAGGAAGAGGATGATGAGGATGATGAAGAAGAAGAAGAAGAAGAAGAAGAAGAAGAAGAGGAGGATGAGGATGAAGAAGAAGAGGATGAGGATGAAGAAGAAGAGAATGAGGATGAAGAAGAGGATGAGGATGATGAAGAAGAAGAAGAGGAAGAGGATGAGGATGAAGAAGAAGAAGAGGATGAGGATGAAGAAGAAGAAGAAGAAGAGGATGAGGATGAAGAAGAAGAAGAAGAAGTAGGATGAAAATAAGAAGAATTCCAGTCTAGCAAAAAGTGTATCTGCAGAGAGCTCCACTATTTCTGACAGTTCTCTGACAGTTCCTTCACATTTACAGCGGTTGAAACATTGTATCTATTTGTTTCCGAATAAAAACATCTGTATCCTAAATGGAAACAAATAGATACAATGTTTCAACTGCTGTAAATGTGAAGGAACTGTCAGAGAACTGTCAGAAATAGCGGAGCTCTCTGCAGGGACACTTTTTGCCGGCTGTAGAAGGGATGAAAATCGGCCGATCGGGGAAAATTCGATTTGTGCATCCGAAGTTTGCTAATTTTCGGATTCGGCGCGAATCGAATTTTTCCTAATATTCGAAACGAATTCCACTTCGTCATGTTCGATTCGCTCATCTCTAATGATAATAATAAAAACTGTTGTTTTTCCTTGTAATAATAATAAAAAATAATTATTATTATTTCAGCTGGTGTTACACAATTTTAAATTTTTTTGGCATTCTTTGTTCTTTGATAATAACAGTCTAACACCCAACGTTCTTATAATGTGGAATTATAGTGGAGCCTTTATTATTTGTGTTCCATATAACCACTCTCATTATTTGTACACAATCTACTCTTTGGGAACACCCACTCTCAGAGAATATAACGTAATTGAATTCTTGGGCATGTAATTCTTTCCATGCTTAAACATAACTATGATTCTTCATATTTTCAATCATCTAACTTTGTGCTAAAGCCTAGTACACACAATCAGAAAATTGTACAAAAAATACCGCTTTTGAAGCGACCGTATGATAATCTGATTGTTAGTACACAGCTTTAGTCCAAAATTAACACAAAATGTTTTTTTTTTACAATACCAGATCATACAATTTTTGTTTAATCAGTACAGTATTCGTCCCAAAAAAATCAGTAGAGCAAGACCACGTTCTTATAATGTGGAATTATAGTGGAGCCTTTATTATTTGTGTTCCATATAACCACTCTCATTATTTGTACACAATCTTCTCTTTGGGAACACCCACTCTCTCAGAGAATAGAACGCAATTCAATTCTTGGGCATGTAATTCTTTCCACGCTTAAACATAACTATGATTCTTCATATTTTCAATTATATAAATTTGTGCTAAAGCCTAGTACGCAGTTAGAAAATTGTACAAAAAATACCGCTTTTGAAGCGATCGTCAGATAATCTGGTTGTTAGTACACAGCTTTCGTCCAAAATTAACACAAAATGTTTTTTTTTTTTTTACAATACCAGAACGTACAATTTTTGTTTAATCAGTACAGTATTCGTCCCAAAAAAAATCAGAAGAGAAAGACCATGCTCTTATAATGTGGAATTATATTGGAGCCTTTATTATTTGTGTTCCATATAACCACTCTCATTATTGGTACACAATCTTCTCTTTGAGAACACCCACTCTCAGAGAGTGGGTGTTCCCAAAGAGAAGATTGTGTAGTATTGTATGTGTAGTATTGTATTGTAATAAAAGAATACATTACAATTCAATACTACACATTACATCACTTCCAGACTTTCTTTTTGTTGTACAAGAATTTTCATAAATTTAGTAAACTCTTTATTTTGGAAATGAGACTAACATGCAAACAAAAAACGGATGATCAGTCAGATATCCTCATCATGTGTACCAGGCTTAACTCCATAAGCAGAGATAATCAAGGTTCCTCTGAACTCAAAGAAATGATTCTCATTATAGTACAACTATCTTTACCCCATAGTTTGGTGTTAATGGGAATCATCTACAAAATCCTGATTCTGGGGGCATAAACGGGCTGTAGCAGCAAATCAGGGGTCAGTTTTCCCTTTACAACATGCACTAGAAAAAAAAATACAGCAGGAACTGAGATGGTTGATGTAACATCAACTTTGCCTTTTTGCTTTAGTTTTTATAAATATAATAAAGAAAATTATTACATCCTGAAAAGGTCCCCGATTTTGAACTTCCATGGTCCTAATCCAGCAATCAAAAAAAAAAACAAATTTGAAGAAAAAGACTGGAGTTGAATCCCTTTAGAAATTTGTTTTTATTCATACAAAATGTTAAACTTTTTTAATATATACTGTTCAATATTATGTATCAATATATCCATAAAACGAACCTCTTCTACTGTATTGTTGTACATAAACTCCAACCTCTATTGCTTCAGATGGGAAACATATTGGTTTTGATTTACTGAAACTGGAGAGTGCTTTGATAATAAAAGCAGTAAACTGATTGGTTTCTATACACATCTGCACCAGATTTTGCACTCTCCAGTTTCAGTAAATCATCCCCATTGCAGTGGCCAATAGTGTATATTAAACAATAATTCTTGATGGAGGAATGCACTCAACATATAAAGGCCACAGTGAATTTTAAAAGCTTACAAAATTGGTTTTAGAAGAAATCTATAATCTATCTCCCCAACATCTATGCCTATTATACCTTTTCAAGTCCAGAAAGAAGGACACAATGGGGGGGATTTGCTAAAACTGGTGCACTCACAATTTGGTGCAGCTATGTATAGTAGCCAATCAGCTTCTAACTTCAGCTTGTTCAGTTAAGCTTTGGCAATAAATCATGGAAGCTGATTGGTTTCTGTGCAGAGCTGCCACAGATTTTGCACTCTCCAGTTTTAGAAAATAACTGTCAGTATCATAAAAAGCTAACGCCTTAAAATTGTCCTAAATGTGTGACTATAAACATAAGTACGCAATATACGTTATGGCATAGTCCACCTCCATACATATCAATGCATCAAAATGTACTTATCAAAACTTTTTTTTTCTTCATATTTGTATGTATATTATTTTTTGATTGTTGGATGAGATCTGTACAATTCCATAGTTAGGGTTCGTTTTAGGACTGAATTTGGTTTGTACAAAGGCAAGAAGGTTGAGTCAATGTGTGAATGGAGCTTTATAAATAAGGGAAATCTTCTCTTTTTATTTAGATGTTTCATTAGAAATTTGCCCCACTCCATACTAACAAGTTCAAATTTACAAGTATGTAAATTTACTTGTAAAATAACAGTTAAAGAATAAAATTAATTATCTAAAGCATTGATAAATGATAGTAGAACTCATGTACATAGCACTTTTTTTATTTACTTTCCTGCTCCACTAAGAACTGGAGCTGGAGCCACGTAGGGGCCATACATGTCGACCCAAGTCAAACCTGTCATGAGTCAAGATGAACAATATTGGCTTGGATGGTACAAACCAACAAGGGATGGACTCTCTGACCCCACATCTAACTCATGCTACACTCTATTGGTGCATGGTAACAATCCTTTCTCCAAACTCTATCCACCCCAAAAATGCAAATAGGGCAGTACTTTTTGGAAGAAACACCCCTAAAACCAGATATAATATATGCGATTCAGCCTTCACAGGCTTTAGTACTGCTTTTCTCAACTTTTTCAACACAGGAACCCCTGAAATAACTTTTTGGTCTCAGGGAATCCCTGCTAAAAATTACTGTATCTACAACTTGTGCTACATTAGTGTGATAGTCAGTGGGAAGAATGCTCCTTACACTTGTGGACATTGTGAAGAATTATCCCCTTACAGATGGCTAAAAAGATCAATGGTGCCAGTGGGAACTTACTTGAGAGGCAGAAGTTGCTCAAGGAACCCCAGAAACCTATGGAGGAACCTTAGGATTCCATGGTACCCTGGTTGAGAAACCCTGCTTTGGACATTTGTTGGAAACAGACAGCTGATTAAAATACCCTCTCCATATTATGGTGGAAGGAGTAACCAACCAAGCAACCAACCAGTTGTACTGTACACAAAAGAAACAAAATCTCCATAACAAAATAAATGAAACGTAACAAAAATATATCATACAAAAACACATACAACAGTTTCATCATGACCATCCTATGAAACAATCCAGTGAACACACTGAACAAGAAGAAAAAACACAACAGGGAAACAAAGCAAAAGAAGGACAGTAAATATTGTCAAGCTATGAACAGTTATTTAATCTGTAGATTTACGTCTCATCTGTAATTAAGCCCTAAAGGCATTCTGCAGAAGTGTTTATGAATCAAAAACCTCCTACTCCAGAAGCTTATGGTACAAATCATCACCCCTAAAGAATAAAGTAACCCTGTAGGTTCCATGAAAAGAAAAGGATGACATATCCCCCGTATAGGTTGTCAAAAAAGTAATTAAGCCACACTGGCTACTTTTTATTGCTTAGATCTTCAAAACAACCATAGGACAACAATGATCCAAGTGTAGGTGCTTTCTTGCAGAAAAAATTACAACCATTGCCAAGAACGCATTGTAGTTGTTTTTCTGCATTCAGAATTATTAAAGTCTTCCTAACTAACGTTTATTCTCCTTAGAAAAGGTAGTAATGAATGTAGGTAAACCATCTGACTTAGCAATGGTTCTTTCCCCTCCCCAAAAGGGTCTTCCTCTCTCTATTGGAAACTATCCTCCCAATATTCACTATTACAGAGGCATGTGATCAAAATGTTATTCTTCTTCTCAAAGTACTCTGTTGTAGAGCAATTTTGTGTGGCTCCAAAAAATTCCCCAGCAGAGATGATGTTTTTAGTGTGGGAAGGGTGGCGACTGGTTGTTTTGAGAGTACAATAACCAGCTGATGGCTTGTAGATAGAATACTGCCATCCCTAGAATTACCCATCAATGTAAGATTGGCACTCCACATATGGGTGAGCTGTAAATTAAGATCATTCATGTTACAACAAAATGATTCACCGTGTGAGCTGGACCCTTTCAAATGAAGAACAGGTCATCAATGTTGTAGCAGCCAAACCAAAAGATAAGAGTCCAGAAGGGGTTCACATTCGCAAAGATGTGGAATTCCTCCAACAAACCTATGTAGAGTTTGGCAGGTGAGGGTAAAAACATTGCCACCATCACAGCTCCACATCCCTGCAGATAGCAAAACGCAACAAAATTCCACAGCCAGGAACTAAACCCCTGAAAATACTCACTTCCACCTTCAGGTGCTGCATGGTTACATCCCTTACCATCCCCTATCATCTCCCTAGGCTGCTTCCAGGTGAGTTGTTTTAGATCACTTGATTGACCCATGGGGGATGATGTCATCCCACGCATTCTCATGGGGGTCAGTCATTCCAGAACAGCTTGAAGATGAATTCCAGGTATGGTTATTTTTAGAAAGTTACATTGGTCCAGCTTGTACCATATACAGTACCATACCTGACTGATGGAAGTCCCTGGAAGCTAGAAATAACTGAAGTAGACATTGTCTCTTTACTGATTTTCATTAGCTTCCAGGTCCCATGTCGAGTGGCTACCCTACTGAATTCTGAACACAGGAGGTCATGGGTGTCATTCAGAGAATGCTTTCATTTTTCTAAATGAATATGAAGCATTCTCTGATTGGATGAGATGGAGAGCATGACAGCTCCTCCTTTGATTAATCTTCAATAAATATCTTTGATGGATAATTCTCCATTATCTGTAATACTTAAAACTGTTTAAAAATTTTAATGAAGGCAAAAAGGAACTTTCCTTTAAAATCAATAAATTTAAAATTTAGTAAATGCTGCCTTAGCCCATATGTATCTGTTTATACTGTTTTTTATATATATTTTTCATCTATTAACATATTGCATTTTTAGATATTTCTCCACCCAAAGGACTGCAGTTTAAAGATGTGACTCAGACCTCAGTGGAGGTGCAGTGGGAGCCTCCTCTTTTCCCCATTGATGGCTGGGAAATTAGTTTCACCCCAAAGGTATGTTAACAGCTGCTTTACACATTGTCCACTGTACACAGAATATGTCTTCTTTGTGCATAGAATTAAAAAAAAGCAATATACTGTTGACATAATGGGGTTGATTTACTAAAACTGGAGATTGCAAAATCTGGTGCAGCTCTGCATAGTAACTAATCAACTTAATTGAACAAGCTGAAGTTAGAAGCTGATTGGCTACCATGCACAGCTGCACCAGATTTTGCACTCTCCCATTTTAGTAATTAAACCCCAATGCTAATTCCCATACGCTATCCCAAACTACATTCCCATCATGGTTTCTCAGATTATATATGTGCTAGGAGTTCCATCTAATTTGGTACTTTGGTATCAAATGTATTTATTTGTGATATTGTGATACATAAATACAGCAGGTATCTATATTGTGTGTATTGCATTATAATTTTGTGAAATAATAAATAAATCTGCAACCAAAATTAGTGTGCATAATGTAAAATATATGCACTTTGATTTTAGGATGGGCTTTTTAACTTCAGCACTTGGTGTTCCTTGCAAATCCTAGTTTGACATCAGTCTGAAGGTAGCATAACATCGAAATGGAGCTACACATCTCTAGTCTCTTTTCTCTTTAATTTGTGACCTGTATTTTATCCACACTCAGGGGCGGACTGACAACTCATGGGGCCCCCGGGCAATAGGGGATCATGAGGCCCCTGTGTCCTTGCCCAAACTCAAAAAAGCCTACGAAAAAGGTACCAGGGGCATCTCATGGGGCCCCCTACTGACCCCGGTCCCTCGGGCAGTGCCCGAGTTTCCAAATGGTCAGTCCGCCCCTGTCCACACTTATATTTTCCATATCTGGATATATCTTATGACACATAAAGTGAGACCCCAGAAAACATTTTAGTATTTAGGTGAAGGAGGACACCAAGGAAATTGTCACACTGGATACACTGGATATGGTCCACATGGCACCTACAGTAGAGTGTGTGGATGATCTCATGCATTACAGTCCACCTACATAGGTTGGTGCATCTGCAGCTGAGAGGAGGAGGCATCCAGGATCCCAAGATGAAGCTGTTGTTGCATAGGGTGGAGTGTGGTAGTCAGGAAGCAGCACATGTAGATTGATATACACATGCTCCTCCTCCCAGCCATGATAGGCATAATTCATCTTACTTTATGTGCGTTGCTAATTGTCTTCCTTTAACAAATTGTGATTCACCCACTATACTTAGTCCGCGCACTTTTTGTTTGCCACTTAGAGATCTCTTCAGTCTCTCAGAAGTGCTGCGTTAGGTGTGCTGGATTGGATTCTTCAGCGGTCCCTAAAGGGATAGGATTTATCCTGAGGATTTGGACCCCACACCAACTATTTCATTTTTCTCAGACCAGGCTGCACCCATCGTGCCATATTGACAATTTTTTCCTTGGACTGGGCATGGCCAAGTGCTGATTCACAAGGTACAGGCTATGAATCATCAGAGACAGTCCTGACAGCCATGCCTTCTGCAATATTTTTTCATTCCACTGTAGCAGGCACAGCCTACATAAGAGTGGCAACTACGCTTTGAATTCAGAAGCAGTGCAGCTTCATTGCCCCATCATCACAGGAAGATGTTTTAGGTGGACTTCACTGGCAGGCTCAGCAGATATTTGTGGGACTTCGCAGGAGAACTAAGAGAGAACTATAGGTGCAGATTTTTATTTTAATTAGCAGACCGTAGTTTTACTCTAACTTGGAGTTCCAGCTGCAAAAAAAAATCAACAGCTACAAAACCGACAGCTGCTGACTTTAAATACAGCCACTTACCTGTCCCTCGGTCCAGCGGTGTCCTCACCACTGCTGGTTTCACCGGCCATCTTCTCTCCCTGACGCCAGCATCTTTAGTGTGGGCACTCACAGCTGGGTGCCCACTGCGCATGCACTAGAAGCGCTACGCTTTGTGAGTGGCCCTGTAGTCTTCTGGGACCTGTCACGTGTACCAGAAGAATACAGGGAGGACAACTTCCGTTTCTGATCGCCTAGGCGATCGCACAAGAAGTGGGAGTGGGTACTTGTCAAATTCGGATACCCAAAGGTGCCAATCCTTAATGGAGAGCGGGGGACAAAGCATTAAAGCGGAGTTCTACTCAAAAGGGGAAGTTCCGCTTTAAAGATTGGTCCCCCATTCCCCATTAAGGATTGGCACCTTTGGGGAGCGGGGGAGGGGGGGGAAACAGGTACCCAGGGGCGGACTGAAAACTCATGGGGCCCCCGGGCAATAGGGGATCATGGGGCCCCTGTGTATTTGCCCAAACTCAAAAAAGCCTATGAAAAAGGTACCGGGGGCATCTCATGGGGCCCCCTACTGACCCCGGGCCCTCGGTGCCTGAGTTTCCAAATGGTCAGTCCGCCCCTGCAGGTACCCGAATTTGACAGGTACCCACTCTCACTTCCGCTGCAATCGCCTAGGCCAGTGGTGGGCAACCTTTTTTTTCAACTGAGCCAAATCTCGCCAAAACCACGATTGAAATTTATTTTGAGAGCCACATTTTTAAAACTGAAAATACATAGAATGGTACACTGTTTTTAGTTTCAATAAGTTTTTATAGTAATTCATCCCCCATAGTAATTCATCCCCCATATAGTAATTCATCCCCCATATAGTAATTCATCCCCCATAGTAATTCATCCCCCATATAGTAATTCATCCCCCATAGTAATTCATCCCCCATAGTAATTCATCCCCCATATAGTAATTCATCCCCCATAGTAATTCATCCCCCATAGTAATTCATCCCCCATATAGTAATTCATCCCCCATTGTAATTCATCCCCCATATAGTAATTCATCCCCCATAGTAATTCATCCCCCATATAGTAATTCATCCCCCATAGTAATTCATCCCTCATAGTAATTCATCCCCCATATAGTAATTCATCCCCCATAGTAATTCATCCCCCATATAGTAATTAATCCCCCATATAGTAATTCATCCCCCATAGTAATTCATCCCCCATATAGTAATTCATCCCCCCTATAGTAATTCATCCCCCCTATAGTAATTCATCCCCCATATAGTAATTCATCCCCCCTATAGTAATTCATCCCCCATATAGTAATTCATCCCCCATAGTAATTCATCCCCCATATAGTAATTCATCCCCCATATAGTAATTCATCCCCCATATAGTAATTAATCCCCCATATAGTAATTCATCCCCCATAGTAATTCATCCCCAATATAGTAATTCACCCCCCCTATAGTAATTCATCCCCCCTATAGTAATTCATCCCCCCTATAGTAATTCATTCCCCATATTAATTCATACCCCATATTAATTCATCCCTCACAGTACTATTCCCCCCCAAGTAGTAAGCCAAGTCCCCCCTGTGTCAATTCACTTACCTTTGCTCCGCGCGTTCCTCTCGCCGTGTTCCCGCGGCGTTCCGGTCTTCAGGGCGGACTGTGAGAGGAGCCTAGCTCCTCTCACGTTCGTCACGCTGCCCCGCCTACACACATCCTGACAGCCAATCACTGGCTATCAGGATGTGAGTGGCAGCGAGACTGGCCAATCATTGCATTTGAGCGCGCTGCCCTGGCTGTTTTTTTTTGGGATCACGCTGCAGAGTCCCTGCTGCTCGAGAGGAGGGAGGGGAGCGGGCGCCCGGCACACAAGAGCTGCATTAAAGCGTGTAAAGAGCTGCATGTGGCTCGCGAGCCGCGGCTTGCCGACCACTGGCCTAGGCGATCAGAAGCGGACGTTGTCATGCTATCCTCCCTCCCTGAAGTTTTGTGGGACATGTGACAGGTCCCAGAAGATGACGGGGCCATTCAGGAAGCGCAGCGATACTCGCACATGCGCAGTGGGCACCCGGCTGTGAAGCTGCAAGCTGTCACAGCCGGGTGCCCACACTGAAGATGCCGGCGCCTGCAATACAGGATGGCCGCTGAAACGGGCTGCGGCGGGGGCAACGTGGGATTGTGGGACAGGTGAGTGGCTTTTTTTTCAAAGTCAGCAGCTACAGTTTTTGTAGCTGCTGACTTTTATTTTTTTACAGAGTGAGTGGAACTCCGCTTTAAAGCAGAACTTCCCCTTTTGGGTGGAACTCTGCTTTAACATGCACAAATGTTCAGTTTGTGTTATATATAAAATCAATACAACATTCAGAATCTAGGATAAATGTGAGTGATCAACATTTCCAACACATGGATGCTACTGTCTGGCAGCTTTGGAATGAGCCTGTAGAGTCCATACACAGAGCATTTTCAGGAGCTTATGGCTCTAGCAGTTTTCTGCCACTACAGAGATGACTTGAATGCAAAGTTCCAGAACTAATGACTTACCGCTATTAATTACTCAGCAACAGAGATACAAGTTTCCTAAAGTTAAACTGATTTGAATTTTTTTTTTCAGTCTCCTGAACTCACCTTACTTCATATGCAGCAGAGTCGCCTCACAAGCTGATTAAAAACATAGCTGTCATCTTTCTTTACAATCTTGTGTTACCTCAGCCAGGAGATCATTGCACTCCCTGACTGGTGATATGACACTTTTTTTTAGGCTTAATTTCCCCTAAGATAATTTTTTTTACAGCCATGCTCCATAAAATTAATGTAAGCAATAAACATTTTGTAAGTCATTTTGTTTCCAGTAAAGACTTGTTTTTTTTCCCCCCTCCGCTACTTCATTACACTAAATACAAACTGGTGCTAATGGCCTGTCAATGGCAGACATTTTTAAGTGCTGATAAATTTCTGCTAACACAACCCCAGATGTCCCTTGGTGGCAGGAGTTGCAGAGCTGTTAAACTGGGCTTAGGCCAAATGTTATTTCAGTTCTTTTTACCTGTCTGAGAGCTGTTTCTGTTCTTCTGGCTACGGCGGAAGGCTGTGTCCTTGTCTGCCTCCATGTGACAAGACTTAAAAAGATCTTTGAAAGTCATGACATGTGTGATTGAGCTTATGTCAGTTGCCTTTGATGAGAAAGAAAAGATCTTTTTAGAAGCGGTTATCAATGGCGTTTGATGGGATGAGGAGTGTGTGGGCGAAAGATCACCTCTCCTTCAGACAGGGAACCTCGGACAAGGATGGAATAGATCAAGCCTTTGTTTGCTACAGTGAAAGAATTGTCACGTTCAGGTGAATGATTTGATGTCACTGGATGCTCATAAGCTACATGCTTCGCTGACCAGCTGAATGGAGAAGCCATCAGCAATAATGGAAAATATAGAGGATGGAGGCAAGATAAGGAGCTTGTGTTGCCTTTTTCCTGGGCTCTACATAGAGCTGATACATGGCGGGATATTAAGCTCTCAATTATGTCAGCAGAGAGGTGACTGATCATTCCCGGTATAATCTGCAGATGTTGTGTATGCAACAGGCAGAAAAGAACAGCAATGAAAAGGAATGCTGGTTGCTGCTCTCAAGTTATAGAATTGATTGGCATGCATGGTTTGCAGAAATAAAATTACACACGTCGTCACATATATTACAGTCAATTTACAAGCCATATACAAAAGAGCAATTGTTCTGGCAAACAAATTTAAATTCACTTTTAACAATCCTAAACTGCTCAAATATTTATCAAAACAAATAGTGTTTTTATTTAGCTGATATAAAACCTTTCAGATTTGCTTGCTTCTAATGTTATTCTTTAAAGTTCAAATCAACTCTATGAACATTAAACAGCCATAAAACACAGGTACCTTGATATACAGTCAGGTCCATAAATATTGGGACATCGACACAATTCTAACATTTTTGGCTCTATACACCACCACAATGGATTTGAAATGAAACGAACAAGATGTGCTTTAACTGCAGACTGTCAGCTTTAATTTGAGGGTATTTACATCCAAATCAGGTGAACGGTGTTGGAATTACAACACTTTGCATATGTGCCTCCCACTTCTTAAGGGACCAAAAGTAATGGGACATAATAATCATCATAAATGAAACTTTCACTTTTTAATACTTGGTTGCAAATCCTTTGCAGTCAATTACAGCCTGAAGTCTGGAACGCATAGACATCACCAGATGCTGGGTTTCATCCCTGGTGATGCTCTGCCAGGCCTCTACTACAACTGTCTTCAGTTCCTGCTTGTTCTTGGGGCATTTTCCCTTCAGTTTTGTCTTCAGCAAGTGAAATGCATGCTCAATCAGATTCAGGTCAGGTGATTGACTTGGCCATTGCATAACATTCCACTTCTTTCCCTTAAAAAAACTCTTTGGTTGCTTTTGCAGTATGCTTTGGGTCATTGTCCATCTGCACTGTGAAGCGGTGTCCAATGGGTTCTAAAGCATTTGGCTGAATATGAGCAGATAATATTGCCCGGAACACTTCAGAATTCATCCTGCTGCTTTTGTCAGCAGTCACATCATCAATAAATACAAGAGAACCAGTTCCATTGGCAGCCATACATGCCCACGCCATGACACTACCACCACCATGCTTCACTGATGAGGTGGTATGCTTAGGATCATGAGCAGTTCCTTTCCTTCTCCATACTCTTCTCTTCCCATCACTCTGGTACAAGTTGATCTTGGTCTCATCTGTCCATAGGATGTTGTTCCAGAACTGTGAAGGCTTTTTTAGATGTCGTTTGGCAAACTCTAATCTGGCATTCCTGTTTTTGAGGCTCACCAATGGTTTACATCTTGTGGTGAACCCTCTGTATTCACTCTGGTGAAGTCTTCTCTTGATTGTTGACTTTGACACACATACACCTACCTCCTGGAGAGTGTTCCTGATCTGGCCAACTGTTGTGAAGGGTGTTTCCTTCACCAGGGAAAGAATTCTTTGGTCATCCACCACAGTTGTTTTCCGTGGTCTTCCGGGTCTTTTGGTGTTGCTGAGCTCACCGGTGCATTCCTTCTTTTTAAGAATGTTCCAAACAGTTGTTTTGGCCACGCCTAATGTTTTTGCTATCTCTCTGATGGGTTTGTTTTGTTTTTTCAGCCTAATGATGGCTTGCTTCACTGATGGTGACAGCACTTTGGATCTCATCTTGAGAGTTGACAGCAACAGATTCCAAATGCAAATAGCACACTTGAAATGAACTCTGGACCTTTTATCTGCTCATTGTAATTGGGATAATGAGGGAATAACACACACCTGGCCATGGAACAGCTAAGAAGCCAATTGTCCCATTACTTTTGGTCCCTTAAAAAGTGGGAGGCACATATGCAAACTGTTGTAATTCCTACACCGTTCACCTGATTTGGATGTAAATACCCTCAAATTAAAGCTGACAGTCTGCAGTTAAATTACATCTTGTTCGTTTCATTTCAAATCCATTGTGGTGGTGTATAGAGCCAAAAATGTTAGAATTGTGTTGATGTCCCAATATTTATGGACCTGACTGTATGTCCATTATTCAGCCCTGGAACTGCTGGCCATTTACAAGTGACACCATGGCCCATGGTGTCACTCGGCCTCCTTCATGATATCTATGTCCTTGACAGCAGCAGAGTACAAAAGAAGTAGTTCCCAGTCAGGTTTTGCAAAATGTCGATAGCATGGGGGATACTAAGTGACATCATGAGTTGCATGGTGTTGCTGGTAGTATTTCAGTGCTAATTGCTGGACAGTCAGAGCGTGGGCGGAATCAAACATGATGCTGTGCATTTATCAAATTTCATGTGTTATATAGCTGATTAATGTTCACTAAATAATTCTAGGGTGAATTTCCACTTTAATGGTTACACTGAGATCATCAAGGGTTTTAATTGAATAGTTCTCCCTACTGATTGATAAAGCCTTTAATAGACATAGAGCACCTTGCATATAGGGTTGTACAAAAAAGAAGCCTCCCTGGCATAGCTTTCACTGTGTATAAGTGCATGGAAGAGCAATAATGTAACAGTGAACTGCATCATGCGTGAATCCCACTTGTAGTAAGTTTAGTTTGTTCCAAGGGCCATTTTGTTTAGTACACATAAGTGCTCTACGGGTATAAAGCGTGCTCATGGAAATCTGCAATTTTTAAAAAAAAATGTGGTCTGAGCCAAACAAAAAACACAAACAAATAACCAAAATTAAAAAGGCACTGCAAATAAGCAGACATGATATAAAGGTAAGTTTGCACCTTAAAATATACAGGTGAAACTCGAAAAATTAGAATATCGTGCAAAAGTTCATTTATTTCAGTAATGCAACTTAAAAGGTGAAACTAATATATGAGATAGACTCATTACATGCAAAGCAAGATAGTTCAAGCCGTGATTTGTCATAATTGTGATGATTATGGCTTACAGCTCATGAAAACCCCAAATCCACAATCTCAGAAAATTAGAATATTACATGCAATCAATAAAACAAGGATTGTACATAGAACAATATCGGACCTCTGAAGAGTATAAGCATGCATATGTACTCAGTACTTGGTTTGGGCCCCTTTTGCAGCAATTACTGCCTCAATGCGGCGTGGCATGGAAGCTATCAGTCTGTGGCACTGCTGAGGTATTATGTAAGACCAGGATGCTTCAATAGCGGCCTTCAGCTCTTCTGCATTGTTCAGTCTCATGTCTCTCATCTTTCTCTTGGCAATGCCCCATAGATTCTCTATGGGATTCAGGTCAGGCGAGTTTGCTGGCCAGTCAAGCACAGTAATCCCACGGTCATTGAACCAGGTTTTGGTGCTTTTGGCAGTGTAGGCAGGTGCCAAGTCCTGCTGGAAAATGAAGTCAGCATCCCCATAAAGTTCATCTGCGGAAGGAAGCATGAAGTGCTCCAAAATCTCCTGGTAGACGGCTGTGTTGACCCTGGACTTAATGAAGCACAGTGGACCAACACCAGCAGATGACATGGCTCCCCAAATCAACACAGACTGTGGAAACTTCACACTGGACTTCAAGCATCTTGCAGTGTGTGCCTCTCCATTCTTCCTCCATACTCTGGGTCCTTGGTTTCCAAATGAGATGCAAAAGTTGCTCTCATCAGAAAATAGGACTTTGGACCACTGAGCAACAGACCAGGTCTGTTTTTCTTTAGCCCAGGTAAGACGCTTCTGATATTGTTTGTTGTTCAGGAGCGACTTGACAAGAGGACTACGACATTTGAAGCCCATGTCCAGGATCCGTCTGTGTGTGGTGGCTCTTGATGCACTGACTCCAGCCTCAGTCCACTCCTTGTGAAAGTCCCCAACACTTTTGAATGGCCTTTTCCTGACAATCCTCTCCAGGCTGCGGTCATCCCTGCTGCTTGAGCACCTTTTTCTTCCACACTTTTCCCTTCCACTTTCTATTAATGTGCTTTGATACAGCACTTTGGGAACATCCAACTTCTTTTGCAATTACAGCTCATGAAAACCCCAAATCCACAATCTCAGAAAATTAGAATATTGTGAAAAGGTGCAATATTCTTGGCTCAAAGTGTCCCACTCTAATCAGCTAACTAAGCCATAACACCTGCAAAGGGTTCCTGAGCCTTTAAATGGTCTCTCAGTCTGGTTCAGTAGGAATCACAATCATGGGAAAGACTGCTGACCTGACAGTTGTGCAGAAAACAATCATTGACCCCCTCCATAAGGAGGGAAAACCTCAAAAGGTAATTGCAAAAGAAGTTGGATGTTCCCAAAGTGCTGTATCAAAGCACATTAATAGAAAGTGGAAGGGAAAAGTGTGGAAGAAAAAGGTGCTCAAGCAGCAGGGATGACCGCAGCCTGGAGAGGATTGTCAGGAAAAGGCCATTCAAAAGTGTTGGGGACTTTCACAAGGAGTGGACTGAGGCTGGAATCAGTGCATCAAGAGCCACCACACACAGACGGATCCTGGACATGGGCTTCAAATGTCGTAGTCCTCTTGTCAAGTCGCTCCTGAACAACAAACAATATCAGAAGCGTCTTACCTGGGCTAAAGAAAAACAGACCTGGTCTGTTGCTCAGTGGTCCAAAGTCCTATTTTCTGATGAGAGCAACTTTTGCATCTCATTTGGAAACCAAGGACCCAGAGTATGGAGGAAGAATGGAGAGGCACACACTGCAAGATGCTTGAAGTCCAGTGTGAAGTTTCCACAGTCTGTGTTGATTTGGGGAGCCATGTCATCTGCTGGTGTTGGTCCACTGTGCTTCATTAAGTCCAGGGTCAACACAGCCGTCTACCAGGAGATTTTGGAGCACTTCATGCTTCCTTCCGCAGATGAACTTTATGGGGATGCTGACTTCATTTTCCAGCAGGACTTGGCACCTGCCCACACTGCCAAAAGCACCAAAACCTGGTTCAATGACCGTGGGATTACTGTGCTTGATTGGCCAGCAAACTCGCCTGACCTGAATCCCATAGAGAATCTATGGGGCATTGCCAAGAGAAAGATGAGAGACATGAGACTGAACAATGCAGAAGAGCTGAAGGCCGCTATTGAAGCGTCCTGGTCTTACATAACACCTCAGCAGTGCCACAGGCTGATAGCTTCCATGCCACGCTGCATTGAGGCAGTAATTGCTGCAAAAGGGGCCCAAACCAAGTACTGAGTACATATGCATGCTTATACTTTTCAGAGGTCCGATATTGTTCTATGTACAATCCTTGTTTTATTGATTGCATGTAACATTCTAATTTTCTGAGATTGTGGATTTGGGGTTTTCATGAGCTGTAAGCCATAATCATCACAATTATGACAAATCACGGCTTGAACTATCTTGCTTTGCATGTAATGAGTCTATCTCATATATTAGTTTCACCTTTTAAGTTGCATTACTGAAATAAATGAACTTTTGCACAATATTCTAATTTTTTGAGCTTTACTTCTATATAAAGCCTAAAATATCTTACCTTTTTCCTGAAAGACCATTGATACCTTTTAATTAATATCAAATTTAAATGCAACATTTTCCTATATCTATTAAAAATTTTTACTAAACTAGGCCTAGTGTTCTATATTGGAAGTTTAAAGGCTAAATTTACTTTTAAAAAAATAATATTAAATGAGCATGGTTTTTCAGGTAAAAAAATGTGCAGTTATTACTTTTTTTGCACTGCAGCCTGGCAGGCTCCTGCAGACACTCAGCATACCTGTCTGCCCATACCACCATACGGGCAGACAGTTATCAAAGTGCTCATCAGTGCCATCACAGTTCATTGGGAACTACAAGCCGTCTGCTGCAGTGAAAGATGGGACTTGTAGTTCATTCATTCACAATACTTTGTGAATAAATGACGCGGTTGTGTAGGCGGAGCAGGGGACTGCTCCAAAGTAACATGTTACACCCTAAATATGGGTTTAACATGCAACATGTTACAAAAGGTGAACTTATCCTTTAAGCTAAAAAGGCATACAGGAGTGAGCTCTCATAAATCAATATAATTATAGATAGGTCTGGGCAGTTTCTAATCAATCAACAAGTTAAAAGCTTCACTGACTGTCTGTTTACCGGCGTAAATAATACTTGTGATACCTTAGGCTTTAGTCAAACTACATAGTGTTTTCACAAGTCTGGTTGTTCCATTTGATTCCATGGAGAACCTAGCTATGGTAGCAGTCAAATTAGCTTTTTATGTAGTCTGGACATGGGTAGATATGGTGAGGGAGGTGGGTGCAAAACTAGTGAGATCAACATATTTTATAAAAAATCTACAGGTGATCGCGCCCAGGGGCGGACTGACCATTTAGAAATTCGGGCACTGCTCGAGTCAATAGGGGGCCCCATGAGATGCCCCTGGAACCTTTTTCATAGGTTTTTTTGAGTTTGGGCAAGGACACAGGGGCCCCGTGATCCCCTATTGCCCGGGGGCCCCATGAGTTTTCAGTCCGCCCCTGATCACGCCTACCTATTTTCACTCAACACTGATTAGTTTTAGGTGGACTTTCACTGTAGGCTTGGGATTCTCCTAGTACACTGGTATTTAGGGATGTAAGGAACAAGCTGTCATCCACAATTGGTAAGCTTGGAGTTAATCATTGTAATTTTCCATTGTTGTTATATAGGCCCTTTAATCACTGATGACATGGCAGTTGATTCAGTAGCCTTAACCTTGGGCAAGTCTTGTACATGTTTTCTATTATCACTTTTTATTCATCATATCTGCATTCCACTATCTCTTGTCTAAAATCAATTTATATATCGAAAAAGCAATTAATATATAACTTTCCTCCAATGACAGAATAACGAGGGTGGGCTAACTGTTCAGCTCCCCAGCAGTGTCACATCTTATAACCAGACAGGACTGAAGCCTGGAGAGGAATACACCATCAGTATCATTTCGCTGAAAGAACAAGCCAGGAGTCCCCCAACTTCAGGCAGCGTATCAACTGGTAAGATAAGTGGTCTTTTGACCAAGGTTAGAATGACATGACTGATTCCTTGTAGATACAAACCTATGAAGCCCTAAGCCCTGCTCCTTCTACATGGATAAAGCTTACTTTACTGGACTTGGAACTAGACTCAAAAATGGTACTGCATCTGCATCTTGATCTTTCATTTATCTTTCATTGTCAAAAAACCTATAGTCAAAATGAGATTCTTCTTCAACACATAGGTCCTTAAATAACTTGGCTGTAAAAAAAAACACTACTTTAGGATTCCATGGCATGCTAGTGGTGTGACCAGATGTCCAAACATTTGGTCACGTCATCAGCCACCCCAAACAATGACTCCAACTAACACATAATGTGACCTAAGGCCTAGATCAAGGGTGTCAAACTCAATTTCATCATAGGCCGCAACCAGCCAGTTGTATCTGTAAGAACATTGTCTAGAACACCCCAACCCCCCTTTCAGCAGATGTTGAAAACCCCCTCAGTATCAGAAGTCAAGAGTCTCTCACTCTCCCTTACATCACAGTGCACCAAGCCCCCCCCTCAAGGGGAATGCATTCAGTAGTCCATTAGTAGTATGTCCTACTGTGTGATCTCCCTTAGATCACAGTGCACTAAACCCCCCCCCTTGCCTCGTGCTGCCAGTAAGAAGCTAGGGGCAGAGCTGGGAAACAGAAAGTGCAGGGTCTGGAGGAGGACCAGAGGAAGGCTGTATTCAGCTGCCAGAGTCTGTTGAATGCTGAGACCAGGAGAGGTGGAGATAAGGGAGTGTTGAGGTTACACAGAGAGGCACAATATCTGAAGAAGGAGTTCTGTCCTCCTCTCTGCTGCCGACTGCTGACACAAGGTGGGGCGGGGTAGAGATGAGCCTTTCTGCGACTGCACAGAGAAGCACAAGATCTAGCGTAGGATTTCTGTCCTCTCTGCTGCCAACTGCTGTGACAAGGTAGGGGAAGAGGTGAGAGGGTGCAACAGCTATCACATGAAATGGCCTGGTGGGTCAGATTCAGCCCACGGACCTTGTGTTTGGTATATGTGGCTTAGATATCTATTCACATAAGAAGCCACCACAGCATCCTAGAACAGCCAAGGTATTTATGCTACATTTTATGTTTCTTTGCATGTGATGTGTGCAGCAATGAAGGAAGGACTACTGGTCAAAATAAATTTCATCAATTTTTTTGAAAAGTTGTCAGTTGCATTTATCACTATACTTCGCATCCATAGATCAAGGGGAATGCATTCAGCGGTCAATTAGTAGTATGCCCTACTCTGTGATCTCTTCACACTATGTGTTGAGTTCATTGTTTGTTCAAATTTACAACTTTGTAGAAATTGCTAATTTCATTTTTTTTAAAAGATAAAGTATCGGTAAGGCTAGTCATACATCTTAAAATCTAATTGTACAATATCCTTTAGATATGTCAACAACAATTTAATGTGAGGACCTACATAACTGGATATAAATTAAATTGATTGTTTAGGTAGATCACCACTCTGCATAGTTATTAGTACATCTAAAGGAGATTGGGCAATCATATTGCTCTTCTATCCTTAGGCAGGTTCCTTCTTTATCTAATATTAAAGTTGGATCTGCTGCTCAACTAATCAAAAGTAGAGACAAAAGCAGAAGTATAGCTGAGGATATATATGCACTATACTTGGAAACAGCACAGGCAACCCTCTCTGAGAACCTTTAATTCATTGCAGCCAGAATAACAGAGAGCAGTGAAATGATTAATATAGCAACAAATAGTAGAAGATACAGGAAAGATTTATGTGGACAGTGCATTAAGTACATTGGTCAGCACAGGATGTATGCAGTATGGTAGAAGTATATTGTCTTACCTCTACAATAATGAATCTCTGTCTATATATACGGAAATATTTGAAGGCCTGATCAAGGGCACTGATACACTAAATTAAAAAATACACTGGAGAAATGCCATTTATTTTTCTTTTCTTCTGTTTCAGCCATTGATGGTCCCTCTAATATCTTAGTCCGAGATGTATCTGACACAGTAGCTTTTGTTGAATGGACCCCTCCAAGAGCCAAACTTGACTTCATCCAGCTACAGTATGGGCCAATCAATGGGGAAGGGGAGAAGACTACTTTTCGTCTACAGCCCCCTCTTAGTCAGTACTCAATGCAAGTCCTGCGACCTGGCTCACAGTATGAGGTGTCTGTATGTGGTATCCGTGGAGACACACGCAGTGATCCTGTCACTGCAACCTTCACTACAGGTAACCATCTGGTTTAAGGTTGTCAGTAATAATTCCATTCTGGAATCCACTGTTAAAAAACACAGATTATATTGTATCAAGGCAGGGATTGGATGTTTGGGGAGTCATCTATTGCTGTCTATATAAATGTTTTAAACTGTCTTTCTTCTAAGAATTGCCTGCACATTGCATTTGTGTAATTAACCTGTTCTGATGTCTGATGCTGCTTATACAGTGTGAAGAATGTAACATTGGTTTTCCTAAAATTAACCCAAGAGAAGATCATTCTCCTCCCACACCAGTCAAGCATCCAGTCCCACCTGAATAAATATTAGTTCTAAAGTAGACAAACAGTTGTATATAATAAGGATTTATTCCCAAATGTAAACTCCAAGTAGACATGAAAAAACATGTAATCATCAATGTAATAAAGTATTTATTTAAAAAATTTAATACATTTAACCACTTCATGTCCTGACACTTTCACCCTCTTCCTGTCCAGGCCAATTTTCAGCTTTCAGTGCTATCACACTTTGAATGACAATTGCGCGGTCATGCAACACTGGACCTATAAGAATTTTTTAGCATTTTTTTGAGACAGATAAAGCTTTATTTTGGTGGTATTTATTCACCACTGGGATTTTTATTTTTTTTGCTGTGTAAATGAAAGTCCAAAAAATTTTTTTAAAAAGTGTTTTTCTTATAAAATTTTGCAAATAAATAATATTTCATCATAAATCTTGGCCGAAATTTATTACGTTATCTTTTTAGTAAAAAAAACCCAAATTACTATATAACAAAAAATTATAATTTAAAAAAAAAAATTTTACATTTTTTTTTTATATTATTTTTTGTGTTTTTGTTTTTTTTTTTTTACATACTGTCACCCTAGCATTATAGTGTCACCATGGTAAACGGCCACCTGACCCTGCACTGCCACCGTCCGGCTGTTTATATATAAAGGCCGGACGGGAGGTGGTTAATGTATGTATTTTACACTTTATACCAGTGTTTCTCAACCTTTTTTCAGTCAAGGCGCCCTTTAAATTTTTGTACAATGTCAAGGCTTCCTTTAAAATTATGGACCGTCTCCAGGCACCCAATTCTAAAATGTAAAAAAACTATCCTAATAGTTTTACATAATGCGTTAACATCTACACATGTAGGACACCCAATGTTAGAGGTGATTTATTCTTCCAAATCAAATACACTTTTGCACACTGGTACTGACTAGCATTCCAATGTTTCTCTTTTCCCTTTTTTCTCCATCACTCAGCTAATGTGACCCCAGCACTGATGGAGAGGGGCAGGGAAGGGTCAAACAATGATGCTGTGCAGACAACCAATATCCTTCTTATCAACTGATGATGTCATTGGTTGTCAGGATGCCGGCGACTAGAAGGTCGTAATGGTGCACAATGAAAATCCGAGGGTTTGTATAACTAAAAGGCAGGATTGATCCACCTCTGGCTTGTACACAGTTATTGGGCACTCTATAGGCATTTTACCAAGGCACCCCTGAAGAAACCTCAAGGCACCCCAGGGTGTCTGGGCACCCTGGTTGAACAAGGCTGCTTTATATTATGATCTGAAAAGAGTGGAAAGGGTGTGAATAGAATCAGAAAGGAGAGTAAGATAGAGAATCTAAAGAGTGGGGGTTACAATGGAAAAATTGGGACATTGTTGGTGTAGGGTTAGATAGATGAGTAAGAAGGTCATAAAGGAATATAGAACTAAAAATAAAGCCTTCCAATCAAAGTTAGTGAACAAGAATTGCTGGTGACTGGCCACATTACCATTTAGTAGCAACAGAAATCTTGTTAGATGACTTTTATTATGGGATAATGGATCTGGAAGGTTAGAACAGGTTTACAAAGAATAGATAAAACATTATGGCCACAAACAATCACAAAGGCGTAAATAAAACCCACCAATCCTCTCGTTTGACCAAGTGAAGCAATGCATTCATGGCACACTAGTGAACACAAAATTCACAGCGATTCTTGCCGGTACACATGATAAGTTCCTGAAGACTTGGTAATCTTGGTTGGACCAGTTCTCGACTATGCGACCAGAGATATGTTTTCTTGATCTGTAATTCTCGATGACTAACTGACCACACCGTCAGATCCCTCAGGGATCTCCCAACCCCTTCCTACTCCCTGTCCTCCTCTCTTTGTTTTGTTCCCCTTTTCTATCTGTACTTCTTTTTTAAAATGTATTTTTGTAGTTACCCAATTGATTAGTACACCTCCCTCTTTGCCCCATCAGGAACTATCTCTATGCAGTCAGGTTCCACTCTCCATTTGGCTATCAGTCAGACCCTGGATGGAATGACTTCTGTATTTGCTCCCTTTTCATGGACCTCAACCTACTGAAGTATAGGTCTGCCAACTTTGATGCTGCTTTGGACCCATTTATAAACTGCTGATAGCTGATTTGAATGTGCATTCTATTTGATTTCTATTGTGTACCATATTTTACTTCTATTCTTGAGGCAGAGGGACTTGACATCTCACATTTTGGTTTTGTTCTTCTTGTTATATCATGCTGACTGTGAAATATTTACATATACACTCTGTTGAGTATTATTTTTGTACATTTGTTAGGTTACTCATTTTGTTCTATTATTTTCTCAATAAAAACATCATGAAAGAAAGAATAGATAAGACAAAAGGGGAGGTATTTGGTTGTAAAATCTTATTCAGATCATCTGTGAATAATATGCATATGGACTACAACAGCATGGAGTCCACATAGCGTGAAGATCATAGTTGTATTGTTCTTATTGGGATTTGTTATAAGCCACCTAACACAAATGATGTTTTTGAATATTAGATTTTGATGCAAGCTGACTAACTATATAGCCTCTGGTGTAATATGATCCATAATTTCTGTTTTACCATTCATCTTGATAGCTTGATGCTCTCCAAGACATTTGAACAATTGGTGTCATTCTTCAAAATGATTATAATAAGTCATATTTTGCAATATTGTATGCCTGTTATAAATGGAGAAAATGATTTTGCAGTTTTCTCCAGGATTGGTAATTCCTGGAATTGGTCCTGGAGCGCAAGGGTTTAGTAGAGGCTTGGTAGTTATTAAACCTCTAGACCTGCGTCCATTTTTTGGACGCAGCACTTGACCAGCACATGACCAGCACTTGCTGTATACACAGGTGCGTACAGGCCTAATAGCATAAAACTGAGTAAAGTTCAGGGCTCCTCCCTTGGAGAAAATCTGCTGCACAAGCAACGCATGTGTGAATATTCATTGGGAGGAAGTCTGTTTTGGAATCCAGAAGAGATGACCTGACCAGGCCATTGTCTGAAAAAGAGAGACAGAACAAGAGACAGTGTTTGAATAGGCAGCAGCCTGTGCTCACCATCAGTGCCATCTTAATATCATCATGGGCCCCTGGGCAAAGTAATGCCCTGGGCCCCTACAAGAAAGATAGTGACCTGCTGCGTGCTATGCATAGCTTTTTAGTCTGATTAGAACTTTTAGTCAGATTTTTTTACTATATTTTATTATTTTTTAAATGACTTTTTCCATTTTATTTTTGAAACACTGTTCGGGGGTCTTCTTTATCGAGATATCAAGGGTCTAAACAGACCTCTGCAGTCTCTCTTTTGAGACAGATAAAGGGACTGAAAAACTCATTACCCAGTTAGGAATTAGTTGGTTCATGGAACTAAAGGTATCTAGGGGGGCTCTGAGGGAGGAAGAGGGTCTGAAAGGGCTCTAAGGGCTTGTCCAGATGTGCAGCTGTCATTGCTGGTGTTTGATAGGCAGTGAGGGAGTAATATGTCACCTCCTCACTGCATGTTTTAACTCTGAAAATTCTGACTCACTGTGCCGCAACCATGTGCATTGCACATGGCTGTAGGGTGGTTATGGTGCAGCCCTATTCATGATGACATGCTATTTAATTTTTGCCACTTGTACAGCCCTGAGATGGGTGGTCAGGGTGGTAAAACCATGGCTCAACCACCTACATTTACTGGCCTCATTTAGACTTGGTTTTGAGGGTGGTAACAACAGGTGGTTGGGACATGATTTTACCAACACCCAAACCCCTCACACCTTCACATTCAGTGGGCAGTACTGCCTGTTGAATGCGACCCAGTTACATGCAGCTGATGGTCAGTGTATTCTGATTTCAGAATACAATGTCCTGGTGAGAGACATGCATGGATGGGGAAATCTGTTTGTTCTTTGTTTAGACTGCTGGCTGATCTATGGGCAGCTTAAGAAGCTGCAAAGAACCTGCTAGGCTGCAGGACAGTTGAAAGAGATAAAAAGTGAGCAATGATAGAAAGAGTGCAAGACGGAAGAACGTGTGGACTAGTGTGGAATACCCAGAGCTGGGGCTGCAGGGATGTTTGTAGTGAAGGTTTATGGAGGGGAGAGCAGATAGCAAAAGAAGAAACAGGAAAGAACATAAAGTTAACAGGGGAGATGGGAGGAGAATCGGATCAGTGTGAAAGAGTCTGACTTACTGAATGCTGGAAGTGTAGACAGAGAAGAAATGAAGCCGGGGTATGAGCCGGTATAGCAGGAATAAGTGAAAGTAACTCACCAGGAAGGAGAGGTGGAATGAGTCGTGACCCTGGAAGGAGAGCAAGTTGGTGGAAGTGGAGAGGGCTCCATGAGGGACTAATATGTTGCAATCAGTAGGGGTGATAAAGCAGGGCTGGAGCAACTGGAGGAGTTGGGAAATCCGGACCTTGTGCAGTGAAAGAATGTATTTCTGCTCCAGTGCCAGCAGCATCCCCCTAGGTCAGAGCTGGCCTGATAGGGCCCCATTTGCACCTGGGGCCCCTGGGCAGTATCCAGGGGTGCCTGCTGGATAAGAAAGGTATTGCTGAAGGAGACAATGGGGTTGATTTACTAAGAAGGGAGAGTGCAAAATGTGGTGAAGATCTGCATAGAAACCAACCAGCTTCCAGGTTTTTTGTCAAAGCTTAATACAACAAGCTAAAGTTAGAAGCTGATTGGCTACCATGCACAGCTGCACCAGATTTTGCACTCTCCAGTTTTAGTAAATCAACCCCAGTGTGTAAATAGGCAGAAGCCTGTACAGTTCCATATACCAGAGCTTGTTTGCCACAATACTCAATGAGTGGGATTAAGCAGTGAGTCTGTGCAGAAACAGGCTCAAGGACTATGTGGTCCAGATAGCTATCAGGCTGCAAAGCCTCTTGGTGCCAATGTGAAGCTGAAATCCCCTGCAAGGGTGACCTTTCATCTGATTGAGAAATTTTCTGGTAAATAAAAGTGGGCAAAAGAAAGTCCTTAAATGAACATTGGCAAGTAGACTGCATCCTTGGAAGCGCTACACTTGATCTGAACCCCCACAATATTTTTATATCCTTACAAAGACTATAGATTCCCTTTACGACAACAGGGTTATAGTTTCTGAGTTCCAAAATACTTTCTGGCAAAGCCCTTGTCAGCTGGAAAGAAGATTTGAAGTTCATAATATGTGGCTTGGAAGCATCAATTTGTAGTTTCAGGGTGCCCAGACCTGAAACTACATCAACTTCCAAATCCACTTATTCTAAGCCCACTGCTATTTGGAGTCAGACAGCAGGCTTTATGCCACCACAGGGCTTATATATCCTGCTGAGCTTTAAATTACTCAAGAGAGTTTCTGGCTGTTGTTTTGTGATTCTGAAAGTCATGAAAATAGCTTTTAAGGCCAAAGAATTAAATCGAGAATTTAAGGCATAGCTCCAAATATCAAAAGTATTCAAAATCTTCCGATGAATATGTCAGTATGCCCAGTGCAAGAGGAGCTGTCCATTGGCCAGATTGTGAAGGGTTCCATAGTGTGTAGATGTGTAAAAATGACATGAATTCATTTGCTGTGAACATGAGTTATGAGAGTGCAGAAACAACACATGGTAGATGGCACCTAAGAAATGTTTATTGCTTATCTTACAAACAGAAAAATGAAGGACAAACTGTACCATCGTCTTAAACACAAACATCTGTTCAAGACTCCATTTGGAAGGGAAGCCAGACTTTAATCACAAGATACAGTAATTAGAATGCAGAGTAAAGCTCAAGTAATTTAAAAGCTATCAGGTAAAAAAAAAATTGATCAGTACACCACACTATCAAAGAAAACAGCTTATGGCTGACTTTAAAGCGCACACGTCATTTGAGAAAGATGTGGGTGGTCAACACTGACTTTACCTGTAAAAGCTGTATTTTCCGGGCCGTTGTACTGAAAAATTGGAGGCCATTGACCCATCACAAATATAGAGCCAAGTCATTCTGACTTTCTGTTTTCCATTTGCTGTGTTTTCTGGGGCTGTGGCTTAGAATCATTACAGCCAGGCAACTAGAGTTTTCAGAAGGCATGCAACAAGGGCATCCTGAACTTCCCTTTCATAATAAAAATACTTAAATCTGAACTCCAGGCAGTTATAACAGACACAATTTATTGCAACCAGAATTTGAGTAAATATCGACATTTTGCAGTCACTGTACAGCAGAGTTTAGAGAAGAATAAGCACAAGGAGCCAGTAGGGTGTATTGCAGTAAAAGGGGATGCTGATAGACAGGGCCAGTGCAAGGATTTTTGTCTACACAGGCAAAGGTGCCTCCAATGCCTCTCTCAGAACACCTCTACATCCAATTCCCCCCAGCACATCTCTGCCTTCAATGCACCCCCAAGCACACCTCTACCTCCAATGCCCCTCAATACACCTCTGCCTCCAATGTCCCCCAAAACACCTCTGCCTCCAATGCCCCCAGTACACCTCTGCCTCCAATGCCCCCAGTACACCTCTGCCTCCAATGCCTCCCACAACACACCTCTGCCTCCAATGCCAGCCCCAACACACCTCTGCTTCCAATGTTCCCTCCAACACACCACTGCCTCCAATGCTCCCCCAGCACATATCTACCTCTAACCAACACCTCTGCCTCTAACTCCTCTTCCCAGAATATCTCTGCCTCCAATGCCCCTCCCAGCACATCTGTGCTTTCATCCCTGCCCCCCCCCACTGCACACCTATGCCTCCAACCCCAACCCCCTCCTGCGGCACACATATGCTTCCACATCCCAAGTACACCAGTGCTTCCATCCCCCCAGCACACCTGTCCACCATCCCCCCACCAGCACCCCAGTGCTTCTATCCCTCCCCTCTAGCACACCTGTGCATCCATCCCCCAGCACACCTGTGCTTCTATAACCCCCCCACCACCACCCAGCACACTTGTGTTTCTATCCCCCCCAATACACCTGTGCTAACCCCCCCCCCCCCACACACACACACACACACTGCACACCTGTGCTTTCATCCCCCCCAGAACACCTATGCCTCCAATCCAACACCTCTGCTCCATCTTCCCAGTCTCCATCTCCAGTACACCTATGTCTCCAGTTGTACTCCACCCTCCAACACACCTCTGGTTTCATCCCCCATCCTCCAGAATACCAATACCTTCAATTCCTATCCCCTTCCTAGCACACCTGTACCATTACCATTATCTTATTCCTGATCTGGTGTATACTGAAGGACCGTGTTTGAGACCGCCTACATGTGACTGCCTTGCTCAGGCAGTCTTTGGCATCCATGCAGAAGCCAAGGAGTACCCGGGAATCATGCACTGACCCGCTCCCAAGATGTACTGCAGGATGGAGGCATAGAGCGGAGATCCTAGGCAGCTTAACAGTTCTCCACCTGGTACAATACATTCCAATAAAATGCCCGCGCTGTGAGCCTGTGTGGAGGGCATGAGCTATACAGTGTGACGGCATACATAGTAAGCTGTCTGTCATGTACAGCAATGTGCGTGGTTGCGCTCATTCCTAGGACACAGCCTATTGCACAGTTGAGGTGGAATGCCTAACAAAAGGGAGGGAAAGGTGGCAAGGAGAGTGCAGAGTGTCGGATAGATAAGCTCATCATTAGGCCATTTCTCCTTTCTATGCACAGTCACAAGATGGGCATGGGGAGGGAGACCTCTAGGTAACTGTGAAAATGCAGCAGAGAAGATCAGGCCCCCTTCCAGACGGGGCTATGCTGTGTGGCAGTTCTTTGTAAATCTCTGAACTAGCTGGACAGAATGACAAATAATTTGGCAGGTAAAATAGCTCTCATAAGTCGGCATGGAAAAGAATCACCCCCCCCCCCTTTAAAATATTCACATTTTGGAGCTTTGCAACCTGAAATGACACATTTTTTGTTTTATCAAGCTGTATTTCCTCAGTGCAACTTAAAACATTTAAGTGAAAGATATAACACCAGCATGTCAGAAATTCAACAGAATTACTGAGTTGGAAAAAGGATCACCCCCTTGTCTCAGTATTTTGTTGAACCACCTTTTGCTTTAATTCCAGCCTTTAGTCTGTTGGGATATGTCTCTACTAACTTTGTACATCTAGACTTTGCAATATTTGCCTGCTCTTCTTTGCAGAACTGCTCGAAGTCAGTTAAATTTGAAAATTACCTTTTGTGGACTGCAGTCTTTGAGTCATTACACACATTTTCAATGGGATTTAAGTCTGGGCTCTGGCTAGGCCATGCAAGGACATCCACCTTTTTCTGCTTCAACCACTGTGTGGTCATTTTTGCTGTGTGCTTTGGATCATTGTCACGTTGGAAGATAAACCTTTTACCCATTGACAACTTTCTGGCAGTGCTCCAGTCCCTGCTGCAGAGAAACACCCCCATAACAAGATATTACCACCTCCATGCTTTACTGTAGGAATGGTGTTATTCGTATTGTGAGCTGTATTGGTTTTCCACCAGATTTATTGTTTAGTGTTGAGGCCAAATAATTAAATTTTAGTCTCATTTGACCTTTTTCCATGTGGCCTCAGAATCTTCAAGGTGTGTTTTGTCAAAGCTCAGTCATAACTGCATATGGCTTTTCTTGAGGAGTGGCTTTTTTCTTGTAACCCTTCCATACAAGTCACATTTGTGGAGAATTTGTGACATTGTTGTCACATGCACACAATGACCACTCTATGTCATAAATTCATGCAACTGCTCCTGTGTTGCTGTAAACCTCTTGATAGTCTCCAGTTTGGAGTGACGTCCTGATCCAGAAAGGGTCTATGTTGTACCAAATACCTTCCACTTCTTAATTATAGACTTCATTGTGCTTCTACACATTGATAACACCTTTAAAATGTTTTTGTATCCATCTCCTGACTTGTGCCTTTCCATAACTTTATCCAGCAGGTCTGTTGACAGTGCCTTGCCACCCATAGTTGATTGTTTGCTTCAGTTGCACTACCAGGGACTGAAGTGCTCCAAGAAAGCTCTTTTCATGCTGAGCTAATCAAAATGACCACAGGGTGCATTATAGACAACCTATCGCTAATTGAGACTCCATTAAACATTTCAAGGGCCCTGTTATTTCTAATTACAACCCCAATATTTCTTAAAGTATATCTACATCCAAATCTTTTTAATTCTTGGATAATGTATGGAAAGAATAAAATCCTTGCTAGTTTTTTTGTATCTTTTGCTGTTTAGGTGCCATTAACACAAACAGGAACTAGGAGAAAATCTCTTAGAAGTGAGGAAATCTGCTCGTAGGTAGCTCACACTGGAGCGGGTTTCCTACTTAGAATAATTATTGACCAGGGGACTAAAGATGGCTTGTCCCCCTTTCCCTTTGACCATTACCTCCTCCCCTTCACAGTAATTAACCACTCCGACAACAAGCTGGAGTTAATGGCTAAAACAGCCTTTTATTACAACAACAATAAATAACACAATGTAAACACAGTATAACTGGAGCTTCCAGGTCCTAGTAGGCATCAATAAATGAAACTACTTGCATCCTACTTAAAATAGGCCTCCAGCTGCAACACTACCGAATCGGAGACAACCACCACAGACGCCACCATCAGAAAAAACTGGGAGCTGTACCTCAGATGGTCCCTACAAAGTACCTTTTTGTGCCCACAGTAACCTACGAGGACTTTGCACCCTTTCAGCTCCCGTCAGCACTAACCAACACAACCACAACCCAAAAAACGGTCAATACACTACGGGCGGGAGGGAGGGAGGTTTTCCTTTGCTAATCTTCCTTCCGACTGAAGACCCCCTCCCACACCCTATTCAAACCACTCTCTGTGGCTCCACCCACTCCTATCTTAACCACTTAGCACTCTCCGTCCTGTTATTTGCCAACTTAGATGACTCTCCTCTCTCCACCCCTTTAACCCCTGTCATGCTGGCCCTCCGCTCTTGTCTTTTTCTTTCCTATTACTCTGGGCCTCCCTTTTCTACTCCTGTTGTAGTGAAAACTGTAACACTTTGAGTTTGTAGATGGGGGTCAGGTGCAACATCTGTCAACTTTCCCCTGTTTGTTCCAGGTTTTGCACTTGATGGTTTTATTGAAGAAGGGGTGCAGGTAGTCTCTATTGGTCCACCATCTGTTGATCTTTTGGTTCTCTGTCAGATTTGTGGTATGGGAAATAATAAAGGTGTCATGTACATGCCAAGTCACTCCCCCTCTTTGCTGAGTTGGCTGACTGCTATTACCAACACTAAAGTAAACTCTGGAGAGGATTGGTATGTCCAGCGCAATCTTGGGAAAGCCTGTGCCTTATTCTGCGATGTTGCAGCAGACATTTTTAGGGCAGAAATTCCATATAGTATATAGCACTGGTTCCAGCATAAGAGGTTCCCTGAACAGGTGTGTAGGTAGGGATAGTGCCTTTCATCAAATAAAAGGGGTGGTCCATGAGCAGAGAAATGCTGTATGCTGCTTGTGGATTAATAAAGCTTTTATGAACAGGTGATATAATCGGTGTGAGGCTTGTGTTGTTGTGCTTCTCAAGGAGAGAAAGGGTTCCCTTTGGCCCAGCCCTAGCTGCCCTTCAGCAGAATACCGCATTGGACACCCTGGACACCCCAAATGAAAGCATGACCATGCTGCCTCCACTAGTTCCGAAGCTTATGTCCCTCTAAAACTGTATAAGATCTGTATCTCAATTTGTATGACCTCCAATCAAATATCTCAAAGGGCCAAAAAAATGTTGAGGGGATTTGGTTAAGGAACAATTCTCTTGGCTGATTTATTTGCCAAGAACCACAAATATTGCATCCAAATGCTGTGGCTACATACAGTTTATATAGCATGCCCAACAATTGCAGCAGTTAGTACATTTGGGCCATCTTGACTCAAACAATCTATTTAAAGGGTAACTAAAAGTGGAGTTAGGCTTTAATTTCTAAAATAATAAAGTGTATTTCCAAATTCGCAGCCAAATTGGGATGCCTCCTACTTTATACAATATTGGTTATGTGTCCCCAGCCACTCAGCTTAACTTAAAGGGGAACTACACTGTATCTGTGCAGCATAAAACAAAAACTCTGTTTAGTTAATTTTGAATATTCAAATCAAACTCCCCCATCCATTTATGTCTCTATGCTTTATTTTGCTGAGAAATCACTTTGAAAAACACCCTTCAAGCGTTTGCAGCCGAGGCCATCTTAAGTAAGGGCAGATTAATTTGCTTCCTGGAATCTGGAATCCATCTGCCCTTAATTCAGGCATGCAGGCAGGAGTATGCCTGAGAAGGGGGAAAGCCCCTTCTGAAGACTCCTGGGATGTATGATACCATTTGCTTAGGCATGGAAACCAGATAATAACTAAAGAAATGTAAAAAAAAGTTTAATAAAAGTACATATAATATCTCTTCCTATCTATTTAAAAGCGCTAGCAGCATAAGGATTTAAAATAGTCAATGTTGATTGAGAGAGTAAAGTTCCACTTTAAAAAAAAATATTTAAAAATTGCAGATTTTTTTTTAGATGTATTCTGGACCCTCAAGCAAGGAAAAATACTACATGTTTCTCTTTGTTTATGAGGAGGATGGGCAGCTGTGTGAAGAATCTGCAACTCCTTTATTTACTCCATACAAGTATTCTAGAGACTGTCAGAATCTTCAATACTTCCAGTTTCAGGTGCCACAGCCTGTGTCACAGCCATGGCTCCCTTCATATTATAATGGAGAAACAAGGGTAGACAAAAAGGGACAGGGACTATTTTACCTGCAGCAATACCACGTGAAAATAAAGGGAAAAAGCAAGAAAAAATAAAATGAATGCAGCTGCCACATTTACAGTGCCTTGAAAAAGTATTCATACCCCTTGAAATTTTCCAAATTTTGTCATGTTACAATCAGAAACGTAAATGTATTTTATTTGGAGTTTATGTGATAGACCAACACAAAGTGCCACATAATTTTGAAGTGGAAGGAAAATAAAAAGTGGTTTTCAAAATTGTTTACAAATAAGTATCTGAAAAGTGTGGCGTGCTTTTTTATTTAACCCCCTTTTACTTTGATACCCCTAACTAAAATCTAGTGGAACCAATTGCCTTCAGAAGTCATATTATTAGTAAATAGAGTCCACCTGTGTGTAATTTTATCTTATTATAAATACAGCTGTTCTGTGACGCCCTCAGAGGTTTGTTAGAGAACATTAGAGAACAAACAGCATCAGGAAGGCCAAGGAACACACCAGACAGGTCAGGGATAAAGCCGTGAAGACGTTTAAAGCAGGGTTAGGTTATAAAATAATATTCCAAGCTTTGAACGTCTCACGGGGTATTGTTCAATTCATCCTCTGAAAATGGAAAGAGTATGGCACAACTGCAAAACTACCAAGACATGGCTGTCCACCTAAATTTACAGGCTGGGCAAGGAGAGCATTAATCAGAGAAGCAGCCAAGAGGCCCATAGTAACTCTGGAAGAGCTACAGAGATCCACAGCTGAGTTGGGAGAATCTGTCCACAGGACAACTATTAGTCGTGCACTCCACAAATCTGGCCTTTATGGAAGAGTGGCGAGAAGAAAGCCATTGTTCAAAGAAAGCCATAAGAAGTCCCATGTGCAGTTTGCGAGAAGTCATGTGGGGGGACACAGCAAACATGCAGAAGAAGGTGCTCTGGTCAGATGAGATCAAAATTTAACTTTTTGCCTAAAAGAAAAATGCTATGTGTGGCGGAAAACTAACACTGCACAGCTCCCTTAACATACCATCCCCACCGTGAAACATGGTGGTGGCAGCATCATGTTGTGGGGATGCTTTTCTTCAGCAGGGACAGGGAAGCTGGTTAGAGTTGATGGGAAGATGGATGGAGCCAAATACAGGGCAATCTTAGAAGAAACCCTGTTAGAGTGTGCAAAAGACTTGAGAATGGGGCAGAGGTTCACCTTCCAGCAGGACAACAACCCTTAATATACAGCCAGAGCTACAATGGAATGGTTTAAATCAAAGCATATTCATGTGTTAGAATGGCCCAGTTAAAGTCCAGACCTAAATCCAATTGAGAATCTGTGGAAAGACTTGAAAATTGCTGTTCACAGACACTCTCCATCCAATCTGGCAGAGCTTGAGCTATTTTGCAAAGAAGAATGGGCAAACATTTCACTCTCTAGATGTGCAAAGCTGGTACATCCCTGAAACATCCCCAAAAAGACTTGAAGCTTTAATTGCAGTGAAAGATGGTTCTACAAAGTATTAACTCAGGGGGCTGAATACAAATGCATGCCACACTTTTCAAATATTTATTTGTAAAAAAAATTTGAAAACCATTTATCATTTTCCTTCCACTTCACAGTTATGTGCCACTTTGTGTTGGTCTATTACATAAAATCCCAATAATATACGTTTATGTTTTTAGTTGTAACATAACAAAATGTGGAAAATTTCAAGGGGCATGAATTCTTTTTTGAGGCACTGTAGGGGTTGGTAAACCGAAATACTGTATATTTGCAATACATTTTTGTTTTTGAGTTTAGATACTGTACACTTTTTTCCTAAAGCTCTGAATGCCCAATTATTTTAATCTAATCCCTAAACTAAGCCTTAACACTATAAACCTTATTCTGCTTTCTACTCACCTCACCAGGTCCAATAGCATGCAGGTCCTTTGCAAAAGCATAATGCACAAAGATCTTAGCACCAGAGGAAACGTCTTCCTGGAGAGCTATTCTGCACTTACCTGCTTAAACTCACAGTCAAAATAAAGAAACGAATAAATGATACATAATACAATAAGTTATACTATACAGATTTGGTGACATTATATTTATTCTTATTGGAATGAATCTTCTGGCAACCTTCTATTCTTACATTGAATGAGGTACTTCTTTAGAGAAGAAAATTGCATTTACGAATCCCAGATGTGTACTGCACCTTATTTCGTATACAAGACTTGTTGAGGAGCATACCTAATGTTGCAACAATGAGAATTCAGGCAACCCATAAGGGAGCTAATAAGCGGCAGTGCATATTATTTTTTGCAAAAGAATAAAGAAATAAACATTACCAATGTCATAAGAGGGTATTTTCAAGCTCTCACTGATTGCAGCCAGGTATCAAATAAAATGATAAAGGGTGGTGAAGGTTAAAGCTAAGTTCTCTACAGATATGTATATGATCTCTTCTGGGCTGAATGTATAATATATTAGAAACCTGTGGTTCAAAATATTCATTGCACTCTGTGAAATATTTTACAGACAGTTTTATTCTTCATTTACACAGAACTTGATGCCCCTAAAAATCTGCGTGTGATGGGGAGAGCCTCAACAACCCTGGATCTGGAGTGGGATAACAGTGAAGCTGAGGGTGATGGGTACCGCGTTGTCTTCAGTACTCTGGCAGGGGATCAGTACCATGAACTCAGAATACCACGTCAACCAGGTCAGACTACAAAGGCCACACTAACTGGTGAGTGAAGGAGAATTTTCCTTTTCGAAAACCTTAGCCAGTCATGTACCATCATCATGGTCATGTCTAATTGCCTCTAGTAATGAAGCCATTTGTAACCTGTGACATATACTCCAGATAATTTCTATGCAGTAAAAACACTTTGTGGTTTTAACATCATAACACAGCCATTTTGAATAAGCCCCATATTATGTTTTCTTTCTATGAACATCAGCTCCACCTAATGGCCATCAAGCTGTATTTTCCTGAAATACCTCAATACCCCAGCTTACTTCACCAGCTGCACTTTTAGTGCTAACAGACTTTATCTCATATGCCACTGGTCTGGTGTCTCTACAGTATGTACTTTCCTATGCTCTACTCTGACTCTTTTTGTACTGCCTTATGAGCATTCTTATTCTTTCTTGGGCCCATGTGTACCAACAGTACGATATATTTAGCCATGTGAAGTGAACTCTTCATATATGAATCTCAATCATCTACCAATACAACCTACATCAACGTGCCTACACAATAGAAGCTACGTTTGTCACCTACAGTTGCAAGAAAAAGTATGTGAACCCCTTGGGATTACGTGGAGTTTTGCATGAATTGGGCATAAAATGTGCTCTGAACGTCATCTAAGTCACAACAATAGAAGAACACAGTCTGCTGAACATAATACTACACAAACATTAGATGTTTCCATAATTTAATTGCACATAACATGTAAAAATTCACAGTGCAGGGAGGAAAAAGTATGTGAGGCCCTAGCTTAATGACTTCTCCCAGAGCAAATTGGAGCCAGGAGTGAGCCAACCTTGACTCCAATCAGTGTGATGATATTGGATGTGTTGCTGACAGCTGTCCTGCCCTTAAAAAACACACACCTGTTTTGGGTTTACTGGTTTCAAGAAGCACTGTCTGATGTGAACCATGCCTCGCATAAAAGAGCTCTCAGAAGACCTACGATCAAGAATTGTTGACTTGCATGAAGCTGGAAAGGGTTACAAAAGTATCTCCAAAAGCCTTGATGTTCATGTGTCCACGGTAAGACAGACTGTCTACAAATGGAGAAAGTTTAGCACTGTTGCTACTCTCCCTAGGCGTGGTCGTCCTGTAAAAATGACTGCATGAGGTAAAGAAGAATCCCAGAGTGTCAGCTAAAGACCTACAGAAATCTCTGGCACATGCTAACATTTTTGTTGACACATCTACAATAAGGAAAACATTAAACAAGAATGGAGTACATGGGAGGACACCACGGAGGAAGCCATTGCTGTCCAAAAAGAAGATTGCAGCACGTTTGAAGTTTGCAAAAGAGCACCTGGATGTTCCACAGCACTACTGGCAAAATATACTGTGGACAGATGAAACCAAGATTGAGTTGTTTGGGAAGAACACACAACACTATGTGTGGAGAAAAAAAGGCACAGCACACCAACATCAAAACCTCATCCCCACTGTGAAACATGGCGGAGGGAGCATCATGGTTTGGGGCTGCTTTGCTGCCTCAGGGCCTGGACGGATTGTTGTCATTGATGGGAAAATGAATTCCAGAGTTTATCAAAACATTTTGCAGGAAAACATACGACCATCTGTCCGCCAACTGAAGCTCCGCAGAGGATGGGTGATGCAACAGGACAATGACCCAAAGCATACAAGTAATTCAACAAAACAATGGCTGCAACAGCACAGAATACGCCTTCTGGAGTGGCCCAGTCAGAGTCCTGACCTCAACCCCATTGAAATGCTGTGGCATGACCTTAAGAGAGCCATTCACACCAGACATCCCAAGAATATTGCTACACTGAAACAGTTTTGTGAAGAGGAGTGGTCCAAAATGACTCCAGATCGTTGTGCAGGTCTGATCTGCAACTACAGGAAACGTTTGGTTGAGGTTATTGCTGCCAAAGGAGGGTCAACCAGTTATTAAGTCCAAAGGTTCACATACTTTTTCCTCCCTGCACTGTGAATGTTTACATGTTATGTGCAATTAAACCATGGCAACATCTAATGTTTGTGTAGTATTATGTTCAGCAGACTGTGTTCTTCTATTGTTGTGACTTAGATGACGTTCAGAGCACATTTTATGCCCAATTCATGCAAAACTCCACGTAATCCCAAGGGGTTCACATACTTTTTCTTGCAACTGTATGTCTGGCAAATATGAGATGGAGATAGCACTGGTGTAGGCTGGCATTGTATGGATGATTAGGGGCTGGAGCAGAGGCAGGGCTAATAACAGCACATGTAGCACACCTCACCGAATGGTGGGTGCAGGGGTGGACTTACCATTTGGAAACTCGGGCACTGCCCGAGGGCCCAGGGTCAGTAGGGGGCCCCATGAGATGCCCCTGGTACCTTTTTCATAGGCTTTTTTTAGTTTGGGCAAGGACACAGGGGCCCCATGATCCCCTATTGCCCAGGGGCCCCATGAGTTGTCAGTCCGCCCCTGGGTGGGTGAGGACAAATTGTACTAACAGTGAAATCAGTTTAAAAGCATATGGTTAAATAAAACCCGAGCCTACTCTGCTCTGGTCAAAACAGCAAATCGTACAGAGGGCAGGCGTCAGGAGTGCATAACACATGGTGTGCATGGATCAGGAGTGTGTAACACAAACAGTACTGGTGTCAGGAGAAAGTAACGTACAAAGAGCAAAGGTCAGGAGTAAATAATGGACACTGCAGGGGTCAGCACAAAGTGCTCTACCTGTTTGTCAGTCTGTCTATCTGTCATATATCTCTCCTCTCTTTCTGTCTCATCCATCTTTTTATCTATCTATTTTTCAATTTTATATCTTAGTTCAGAGACACTTTGCACCCGAATGGGGTGCCAGAGTTACAAAAGCCATATATTGCTTCCTGTATTGTCTTACATCTCCTACTGACAAACAGAATACTCCAGCAGTGTCCTGGGGTGAACTGGACACTGACACATTAACCCGACTACAGGTTAGAAGTCTGTTAATTAGTTATAGCAGACAATGACAAATGTGATGCTGCGTATAGGGTTTACAAGCTGCAACAGTCTCGGCAAAGCTTGTGCTACGCATTTCTTCTGCAGATTGAGAGCCCATTGGCTCAAGAGGCAGTATGATTCACTCCCAACATCCAGGGGCATAATTGCCACAAGGCAAACAAGGCATTTGCCCAGGGCGGTATTTTTTAGGGGGCACTGCCCCCCGGTAAAAGTAACATATGCAGCATGGGGACCAGGTGGGATCTGAGACAGGCTGTGGGCTGCTTGACAGTTTATGCAGAGCTTGACTGTCATTCCCGAGGAGGTCCAGAGCTGTGAAGGTGAGTGTCTCTCTCTGTCGTCGGGAGGGGGGGGCGTGCTAGTATAAGACTCTCTTGGGTGGTGGGGGGGGGATGGGGCAGAGGTGTTGTTGGTCACTGTCAGACTTGCTCCACGGGTGAGGGGGGGGAGAGGGGATCTGGTGTTGGTCAGTGTCAGCCTCTCTCCGCCGGGGAGGGAGGGGTGTCTTATTTTTGTGTTGGCTAGGGCAGCATAAAACCTAAATAACACCACTGCCAACATCACCGTGGATCTTCATGATTCCTAGTTGGTTTGTTTACTATGTGAAATAAGCTGGTAGGAGGACCAAAAGGTAAAGAAAAGACATGCATTTAGTTTCAGGAGGTGGAGTCAGTACATGAATCACTGCTTGCAGGCAACAAGGTACCATGGGATATCTAGTCCTTAGAAACTGAAAGTGAACAGCAAAGAAGAATCTGCAAAGCATGCAGAGAATCCAGCAAGTTGTGGAAAGAGATGGCCAGCATGCAGCACTCACAACATTAAAGGAGATTTTTCAAGTAAGCTCATATTGGGTTGTCAAAATAAGTATTGCTTGCATTGTATTACAATGCTGATGTTATATAATGAAAGTGTATGCTATGACCATAGATGTTCATGTGATGATTGTGAAGATAACAGAGCTATAAACATGAAAACCCACAGTGATCACTTCTGTTGGCTTGTCAAGCCATGCCATTCACCACCTGGAGTGAAAATGTTGCTTTGGCAAACAGGGAATAAGAGCAAAGCTGGATAGGGCTTAGCAGCCATGAGATCAGATGAACAATCACACTAGTACACGTTAACTTCTTCTCTTTCCTATATTGTAAGGTGCAATCACCTGGCAGTTGCCATTGACTTGTCCAGTTGCATTAGGATATATGCTTTCAGCACACTACCCCCCAACTGGGCTGACTGTGGGCAACAACAGCAGAGGCACCATGTGAGTTCTCTCCAGAACTAGAGATCTTATTGCTATATGCAGATCTGAATTATGTCACATGATTATTTTTGTGAAAACAGAACAGAATTCACTGTTGGGATAACATGTACTGTAGTTTACTTTGCAGTTTTAACATGGGACTGTAAAGTCCACCAAATGGCAGAGATGACTTGTTATCGTGACTTAGACCTCCTATCAGTAGCTCTTATAACTGTTTCCCCATATCGTACTGTTACTGGAGAGATGCCCACAACTGGCAATAAAAATACAAAAAAAAGAAAGCATAAATTTATGGTTGGTAGTAGGGTGTACATTCAGGTTCAAGTGTTACTAAACCTAGGACCCTGCATTCACTATATCTGATCTCTCACAGTACACACAACATGGAAATGCAATCATTTTGGTAAATATAAACTGCTAAATATATTTTCTCATCAGCAGTTAGAGCAGTCTTGTGACTTCTATCAGTTTCCAGCCGAGCACTGGTTAAAGCTTGTAGGAGGAGTTTTCATTTTCCTCTGACTGTCCTATGAGACTGCAGGACCTCTGACCCTCTGTCTGGACAGTGCTGATTGGCTATGTGCTAATCACATGCACTCTCCCTAGAAAAAAAAAAACTCCCTAGCAATACACATCAAACTGAGCATGTGCAGCTTGCCCCCAAGGCTCTATTCTATCAGGAGATGAGTTGGGGAAAGTGGAAGAAGGGGAGAATCAGAGAAGACAGGATTAAACATCCTTTTTACACAGTGCAGAGGATTAACCCCTTAAGTTCCACAGTGGTATAACAAGCATGCTTTACTGCATATTCAGACTTATTTTACTGTTGTGGGTTTAGTAACACTTTAAGAGTTAACCTATAAGTGTTTACATGGGGCAGTTTATGGTTTATATTTATAGCTTGGGTTGGGTATAAAGGTTACATTGAGCTTAATGTACAAATTTACTCAGTAAACCATACTTTCTCAAACTATAGCCTAAGAGAGAACATTTGAAAGGTCCAACAGATTGAGATATTTATAACATATATACATTTCAAGATATGCACAATAATAGGTTTAAAACTAGCTAGTCTAGCAATCTTACAATAACTGAAATGCATGTCATTGGGAAATATTCCATATCTCAGACATTAGCTGTGCAGTAGCATACATAAGTACTGTAGATAAGTTGAGAGGCTATGAAGTGCACTAGACTTCATTAGTACTGGGCAGCCTCCAGCCCTGCTGCTATCTTGGATGACATCCAGTAAAAACGTCCAAGTACAACATTAGGTCAAACTCTGCATTAACACACTGCACCAGATGTACACCTTGGTACTCTTCATTTCCACAAGGTTCATTGTCCATGCCAATCATTGAAGCTGCTCCATATTGCCAGTTGGAGAAACCCCAGAGTTAAGTTAATCAACCTACTGCGTGTCAGACATTATCATAAAACTATGATGATTTAATGATTCTGCTCTTCAACACAAGATGTGGGATGTGTTCAAACACAGAAATACACCTAATGCAACCCTGTGAGTACTAAAAGTGGCAATTAACTTTTATAGCAGCCACTTCCGGCTTTCTGTGCCTCACTATTATCTTGGCCCTATGATAGACTCAATGACAAATAGTGAGGTGTAGAAGGTGGAAGGGAGGAAAGGTTACTGTCCACAACTCTATCAGTACGGTTTATACGTGGGGCCTTCAAGTCAAACAGGGACTTTTAATTTTACAGGCATAAAAAGGATGCCAATGTGGCGGTAAGTGATAAGTGTGTCCTATTACTGATAGGCACTGAACATGTCAGGGGCCACTCCAGAGACTGTTAATCAAGATAGCAGACAACGGTGTTAGTGCATGCATGGAACAGCATGTGGTGATGAATGTTCTTGTTAACAAAGGTGTAAAACCCGTGGATGTCTACAGAAGACTTCAAGCACCGTACAGTGATGAGACTCTTAGCCACAATAAGATATTTGAATAGTGAAAATGTTTCAAAGATGGCCGTACATCTGTCAGTGATGATCCCGGCCATGGTGGCTCTCAGCCCACAGCAGTCATTCTTGTGATCATTCAGTGCATGAAACGCCTGATCTGGATAATCAATTCATAACCTGTTGTGAAATTGCACAAGAGATGCATTTTTCTGTAGAAAAGGTGAACACAATCATTCACAAACATTAGCATTTTTGAAAAGTTAGCGCATGCTGGGTACCAAGACAGCTTTTCACTTTTGGCTGGCACAGAGTCTACACTGCATTGAAGGAGCATTTTGACAGGGAAGGCCTAAGCACATTATTTCACTCCAGAATCAAAACGAGCATCAAAGCATTGGAAGCCACTATCAACAATTAATATTATGAATTATGTTCTGAGTGATGTGCATGTACGTCTGAAGAAAAAACAGCCTGGTTTGATCACTGAAGGTGTCCTGTTTCTCCAGGACAATGCACAAGCACATGCTGCTCATCCCACTTAATGCACATTACAGCAACTCGGCTGGGAGGTATTGCTACATCCCCCTTACAGATCGGACTTCACTCTGATTGATTTCCACCAGTTTGGACCCCTAAAAGAGTTCCTCAGAGTTCAGCATTTCAGCACTGATGACGAAGTGAAGCAGGCTGTCCTTGGATGGTTCAGGCGTACTGACAATTCTATGTCGAAGCTTTTCTGGCATTAGTTAAATGCTGGGATATGTGTATAATGTAGCAGGGGACTATGTTGAAAAATAAATGCAGCTTCCACTCCTTGAAACTTGTTTGTATTAACATAAGGGAATGTCTAGGTGCTTCTTTGTAACTCAAGGGCTGCTTTACTATTTAGGTGCCCAGAAGGTAATGTTGGCTAAAGCTGACTTCTGATATTCTGAACTGGTGATATGGAGGCATAACAAAAAGGAAATACATTCTAAACATCTTGGTTCTCTTCCCCTACTATTGCAAGCAGAGAAATGTTCTTTCTTATTTGATAGGGGGCTTATCTACCTGGTCACCTAACTCAGGGGTGGGCAGCCTGCGGCTCTCTAACTGTTGTGGAGCTACATTTCCCATGAGGCATTGCAGAACTGGTAAGCCATAGTTACAGCTATGGCTTGCAGAGGCATGATGAAACTTGTAATCCTGCAACAGCTGGAGAGCCGCAGGTTGCCCACCCCTGACCTAACTGATCCATTCAAATGTAGGTTGTCAATGGCTGTGTTGCCTGATGAGCAGTTAGTGGTGTATAATGTGACAAACCTCCTGCATGATGTTATGTTTTGTGCCAATGTTGGGAGTGGCAATCCGTTCGCATTTTTTTTTTTTCTGCTGAGTAGGTAGAGCAATAGCCCCACGAGGAGGAATCTAACTTTAAGTACAGACATTGCCTGCCCCTCTCTTACTTCCACAGAAATCTATGATTAGAATTCTTATTTTTGCTACTCTCCAGCATTGAGTTTCACTTTTCACAATATTGCTGCAATCTCTCCAAAGGGATAGACTGGCTTCTCCTTTTAATTGCCGTGGCAGTTTCATGGAAATTTGAACTTACAAGAACAGTAATGCCTAGTACACACGATGAGAATATCAGACAAAAATATCTCTTTCGAAAGTGATCGTCCGATAATCTGATCGTTAGTGCACAGAGCGCTGATCAGGGCAGATCATGAGAAATTATGCAAAGCTAGTTTTCTAGTACGATAACAGAATTTATGTTTAATCAGTACAATATTCATCCATAACAAAAATCGAGTGGCCAAGACCATGCATGCTTAGAAATGAAAAAATACAGTACAATACAATAAAATACATTACATTATCTTTTAAGTTGTATTCTGTTTTACCAGAATTTTTGTAACTTTAGCAACCTCTTAATTTTTGATATGAGACTAGCATGCAAAAAAAAGAAAAAAACAAACAAACGATCATTTGTCTGATATTCTCATTGTGTGCACAAGGCTTGTTTCATTATTAGGGTTGCACTATCTGTACAATCCCCCTGTTCTTGCTGCCCCATCTCCCCTGGGACACTCAGAGTTCAATTAAATTAACAGTAATAGATATGCAATCAGATAGACGTTGTACTCACTACCTCCTTTTTCATGGTCTTACATTCAGTTTCCTGATATAGCAGTTGGGCAGTCTGTCTAAATATGACTGCATAGTCCAAAAGACACAAAAAAAGACTGACTGCTCTCAGTGATTTATACAGACCTGATTAGACACATCACCTCCCTTTTCTGCAGTACAAGTCTGTGTCTGGACACTTGTGATGATGGGCGTGGGCCAGGGGCGGACTGACAACACATGGGGCCCCTGGGCAATAGGGGATCATGGGGCCCCTGTGTCCTTGCCCAAACTCAAAAAAGCCTATGAAAAAGGTACCAGGGGAATTTCATGGGGCCCCCTACTGACCCCGGGCCCTCGGGCAGTGCCCGAGTTTCCAAATGGTCAGTCCGCCCCTGGGTGTGGCTGTTTATTAGCTCTGCCAGCACAGACCGCTGCAGAGTGAGGGAAGGAAAAAGCATTATTAAGTGGTAGGAAAGTCTTTTTTTTTTACTTGTACCTACAGGTAAGCCTACAATAAGGCTTATCTGTAGGTACTGTAAATATCTCCTAAACGTGCACCGATTAGCAGACATTAACCTGTGTAGCAGCACCAGCGCATGCGCTCTGAAGGAACGGTATGCCCATGCCATTTTCTTCAGAACTGTGTGCTGTAAAAAGTGGCTCGCTTACAGAGTGACACCATCACAGCTCAGCCATTCAAGCCGCTGGAGCCCATGAACCCAGATAAAGGACCAAGTGAAGATGAAAGCCCTGTTAGTGGTCACATCATTCTGCTGGAGGGCTTTGTTTTAAGGTTAAGTTTCACAAAGTGTGCTAGTATGTGATGCACACTAGCACATTATGACGTTGCCTTGCAGGGAAAAGCTTTTTTTTTTTTTGAATGGATAGGTTTACTATGGCTTTAAGCTGGTCATACACAGCAAATTGCATCCAGTTAAAAATTTGAGCCATTGGTGACCATGTTAGACCCATTCAACCCAACATTCTTTGACCTGAAAAATCAAAGGAGCTGGTGGAAAATTGTCAGCCAAACAGTAGCTGTCTAATCAGATGCAGCCATTGTTTGGGTACAGTCACAGGTGCCAGCTGTCAGAATACAATAACCAATAGTGTAATAGCAACTTGGGGAATTCCATGAAACCTCCAGACACGAACTTGAGGAAAACACTCTTTTTATTTTCCAGCTGGAACTTAGCTAGACTAGTGTCTGCAAGCCAAGTGCCTTGAAAAGCCTCTTACATGGTGTATATATCAATAATTACATCACAATGCATATATTTCCTCTTTACTTTTTTGTACTGTTAAAATACCTTCTGAGCAGTCCAGGATGTAGTCTTTGCTGATTCAGACATTGCAGCTGCTAGGCTGGAACATGTTGTTCCACAGGAAATGATGGAGAGGAAGTGAGCTGATGATGACCTGTTTTTGCAAACAGATACTTTTAGAAATCTTAAAGCTTAAAGGGGAACTATGCAATATTTGGTTGCTGCCACAATAGGGGGGAAAATGTCATTGAAGCTGTTTAGCATGGATGGGGGAGTTAAAAGACTTTGTTTAACCGAAGGAGCTGAAGGAAAGAAATCTTACTGTGTACGGCCAACTTTACTAACAGAAAATATATTTTTTAAAGCATTTCCAAGCAAAAATCAAAGTTAAAACATAATATACGTCGATAATATAAAAGGCTAAAGCTAAGGCTTTAATTAGGCTATCAAGCGAAGTGCATCTCTTGACCGAGTGGAAAGGACACATACAAGAGTGAACCCTGTTCAGCCCTCCTCTGGCTCCTCTGCTCAGCCAAAGATAAGATTGCCGCAGGTAGCAGTATTGGGTAGCTATGCCCTCCTGGAACATGTACAGTGGTAGATACAACTGCTTTGACCCCTGCGTCTGTATCTAGGTGTTCAAAAGGTGCAAGAAGCCTGAAAAAAATGTCAAAAATGTAACTTTAGGCTAATCCTTTAAAAAAACGTAATATTCTCCTTTCTCCCCTTCCTCCTGCTGAGTCCTTTAGATGGCTTTACACACATCATCTACAGCAGGTACCAAACAACAACAATACAAAGATGAGTTCTTGATGTCACTGCTTGTCTTATTTGGAAAATAGAAAAGTAAGAAATATATGACAAGTTATACATAATTCATAGCCCACGGCATATACCCTAGCAATCATAAACAAAGCTGCACTTGCACACAGCTTGATTCTCTTTCTTATTTGGTGGAGGGGTTTGAATATCCGATATTAGGGTCAGCAGGTATAATTATGGAAGTGCTTTGTCATGCTGTGCTTTGCTACTTTTTCAAGTGGCTGTGCTTTTAGGCCAATGGCTCTTAAAAATCTTTCTGTTTTTTTCCTGATTATATATTTCATTTTTAAATGTAAAGGCATATATACCCTGCAATTTGTTCTAAAGTCTAGTTATAGGGCAGAAATGTAGGAAGGTAAGGTATTTGTTAAAGGAAATTAAGAAAATGCCATTCTAAAGCTGGTTGATGCTAATAAATAAGGAACTAAAATCAGTAAATATAAATTGTTTACTTAAAGTAGAAAGAAAAGAACTGCTTAAAAATCCCCACACACCTAACTTGCCTAAAATACTTATACTGTACTTATTTATTTTTAATCCACTTTGGTCTGGTAATCTGATCCTGCAGCTCTGGTCTCCTGTGACAGTGAGTGGGTGCTGCAGGGGAGAGGAAAGAGTGCTTGCAACGTCTGGGGAATGGGAGACTATGGGTGATGTCACGGTTCCGAGAATTCACAGGTGTTGTTGAACACTCCCTTAAGCTTGGTTCACATCTGTGCAGGTGATGCTGCTGCAGGACCTTCACAAATACCTGCAGCCGCACCACCCACACAGGGATGCAGGACCTGCAGGAGGGTGCCGTTAATTCTAATGGCATGCCGGGCGCACTGGAAATCACAACCATACTGGGAACCTTGGTTCCCATGCGGCTGCGATTTCCGAAGAAGTGCAGGGACTTCTTCCCTGAGTGTCCCAGGGCACGGGAGTCCATTCAAATGAATGGGCTCTCATGTCCGCGCAAATTGCGGCCCGCACGGCCACACATATGTGAACCTGGTCTTACACATGGGTGTCAGAACTGCAGGATCACGCAACAGGACCGTAGTAGATTAGAAACAGGAAAATACACACATTTGTTTTCACTTTTTTATACAGGTTAGACAAGATAGCTAAGAGAAGGAGGAAAGGAACATTTATAAAAACAGTTATAGCTAGGGTTTTCTTGGCAATGGGAGAGCAGATATTGTGTAGTCCACTACCTGACCTCTCACAAATTATAGGGCTGCATGTCGCATTATACTGATTGACAGCTTCGATTTCCCTTAACTGAGATGCTGAATAGAGAAAAAGTATCTTGATGCATGATGGGAAATATTTTTTTTTACCCTGTTAAAGACTTGCTCATGTATAAAATGCTGAAGTGTAAAAATAATCACATACGGAAAGTCAAATACAGTATACAGGGCAGCCTTAAGAAGTTTTGGGGCCCCTTACATAGCTGCCCCCCCAAGCATGACCACCAATATTTCCCAGGGCCCACACACTGGCTGTCACACTGATTCCGCCTACTGGCCATCTTCAGCTCACCCATCTTTATTTTAACAGTCTTACAACTTAATATATGAAAATTAAAAGTGTATTCCAAGTCATCGGTGCTTTCAGTACAGTAAGGAATTGTGTTTTGTCCCAAAAAATAAGCTTGCCACCAGGACAAGGTAGACTCTTTTGAGTAGGACCGTACACTAACACTAACTGCACTACCATTTCCTAGTAGATATAAGAAAACAAAAATACTCCAAAACAAAAAATATATATATTCAGCAAAGAGTCAGCCCAATCCAGCAAAGAGACATCCCATCCAGCAAAGAGACATCCCCATATATCCAGCAAAGTGACATCCCCATATATCCAGCAAAGTGACATCTCCATATGATCAGCAAAGAGACATCCCAATCCAGCAAAAAGATGGCCCAATCCAGCAGAGATATCTCTATATATTCAGCAAAAAGACATCTCAAATCAGCAAATAGACACTCCCATATAGCAAAGAGACATCCCCATCTAGCAAAGAGACACCCCAATCCAACCGAGATATCCCCATATATTCAGCAAAGAGACATCCCAATCCGGCAAAGAGACACCTCTATATAGCAAAGAGACTCCCATATAGCAAAGAGACAGTCCAATCTAACGGGACGTCCCAATTCAACAAAGAGACATCCTCATATAGCAAAGAGACAGCCCACTCCAGTAAAGAGACATACCATTCAGCAAAAAGACATCCCCATCTAGCAAAGAGACTCCCAATATAGCAAAGAGACATCCCAATCCAAAAAAGATAGTCACAAACAGCCCAAACCAATAAAGAGACAGTCACAGCACAGGCCCACATCCAGCAATCGTTTATATAAAAAAAAAATAAAAAACCCAGTGGTGATCAAATACCACCAAAAGAAAGCTTTATTTGTTTGAAAAAAATATCTACATTTTATTTGGGTACAGTGTTGCATGACCGCACAATTTCTAAAGTGGCACAATGCTGAATAGTAAAATAGCCCTGGTCATAAAGGGGGTAAAACCTTTTTGAAGTCAAGTGGTTACGATGAGTATTGCAGAAAAGGCTGATTTTTGTTTGAAGTAATAAGGTTTTTTATTTCATTTAAAATTTTACTTTAGTGCAACAAAAGAGCATCACCATCTGCGGCTGTATGCAGTTGTATGCAGATTGGGTCTATGGTATACATTTTGCCGCCAGGTCTGTCCATCGCATTGACCTGACAGTGGGTGATTTTATACACAATTCAGTGGCTGCAGCCACCAGGATTGTGTGTAAAAGTGTCAGATGGAAGCAGTTGGTATCAGTGCTCCCCTCTGCGCACGCATCCGCTGTGCTTGCCCATCTATGAGCCCGGGGAGCACCATGGTGCTCTTCTCCTATTCTTTTTGTGACCCGGAAGGCGACGTGTGTGACATCACTTCCGGGTCACCATTGCTAATTTCTCAGCTAATTTGTCAGCTAGCTCAGCCGATGAGCAATGTATTGCAATGCAGTCTGCATTGCAATACATCCAGTTGATCGCAAACGAGACAGCAGGGTCTTTTATAGCCTACATGTTTCAATAAAGAGAACCTGTCACCTAAAAAGCATCACATAGGGGACATTCTGTCCCCTATATGATGAAAAGTAAAAGTTCAGTAAAAGAAAATTGAAATAAAAAAAAAGTTACAAGCAAGCACATAAAATCCCCCCCCCCAAAAATGTTGTACCCTCTGGTCAGTATATTATAACCTCTTGCCTGTGTTGAACTAGCCATAGATAGTTTATGTGTGGAGAAAATAGAAGTCTTAGCATCCTTGTCAGTAAGGGTTTGAGTTTTTGTTCTCATTCAGCAAGAAAATTGGGATAGAAATAAGATTGATTCAATATCAGATTCAGTAGAGTAGAGAAGTAACATGAATTGGTTCAAAGGAATGTAGGCATAATGTTTGAGACACTGTGTATAGTCTATGAAGTGCTGAATGATAGTAGTCCCAAAGTTGGAGGTATTGCCAGTTAGTAAATCTGTATGGGGTTTTATTATGTGGGTAGCAAGGACAGGGAAAAGGTTCAAGCTTTTTGCCACTGCAGGATGGAGGAATTGAGTTCATGGTGGAGGGGGAGTCGTGTTGCCCATAACAGATGTTTTGGGACCCAGATAAGAAGAAATAGTAGATTGTCAGTGTAAATAATCCCATATTTTCAGCAGAGAGGGTAGGTAGAATGAGAGAGATGGAGTTTGGGAGTCCTGGTGGAGGGATCCAAAGAAGAGAGAATGGAAGGGCAGGTGACAAGTGACAAATTCTTCAGGGTGCTGCTTAGGTACAATGAATATTTCTAGATGTTCTCTAAAATATAGCAAATCTCTACATTTTGACTTCAGATGAACCTAAATGTTTATTAAGGTGGGGATGGGGTTAGAACCCCACTTCACCCGTCTCCAGGTGCTTGAGATAAAAAAATGGCAATGGGCCATCTGCTTCTTTCTATAAATACAAGATTGCTGCCACAGCCATCTGAAGCTCAGCAATGATAATATCACATTGGTATACTACCAGGAACAGCAAATATAGCATTCCATAAAGGTTTGATAGAAGTCTGACTTTGTTGCTAGAATCTCTTTTTCTAACAGACAGAACTGCTTTGCTTTATGTCCTTTGTGTTAATGGCATCACACCCCACAGTGAAGGCCAAGGTATAGGTGGAACAGACATATGGTGTAACGTGAACAAACTGCAGTTCTGGCATTGACATCCTCCCAAGTTGGATGGCATTGAGAGTCCAAAAAAAAAAAAAAAGAGAAGCTTATAGTTTTTACAGTCAAATTGGGATTATTATAAGCAGCAGAACAAAACTAATATGATGAGTATAAAGCAATCATGCTCAACTGATGGTTCTTCAAAGTCTCCAGCATAGCTTTCCTGACCTTGAGGTGTGAAAATTAGATGTATTATATATTGTCTTGTGCATTTTTAGGAAAGTTCACTAATTGGTGAAATGAAAATTATATTTTTAGAACCTTCTATAGTTTGTAAATGTATATGTACATAAGATATTTGTTCATTCAATAAGCAGGCTCTACTTCCTGCTAAGACGTGCTGCACAGTGGTTACTCCCTCTCAATGTAAGTCTCCCAGACAGGTCTGTTTAACTGGAGTTGATGATCTTTTGATATACCTTTATTTAATGGTACCTGTCATCCTAAAACACTGCCACTGTAAACTGGCCACACAGCAGGCAAACCTAACTGGAAAATAGGGAGGTATGAGGGCAGGGGCGGAGTGACCATTTGGAAACTTGGGCACTGCTCGAAGGCCTTGGGTCAGTAGGGGGCCTCATGAGATGCCCCTGGTACCTTTTTTATAGGCTTTTTTGAGTTTGGGCAAGGACACAGGGACCCCATGATCCCCTATTGCCCGGGGGCCCCATGAGTTGTCAGTCTGCCCCTGTATGAGGGTTATCCAGAGTATGATTATGTAAGCTCTGCTTTATTGTTACATGATAAACTGAAATAAAATGGAGGTGTTGCTGGAGGTGCTTTTACACTGTTCAGCAACCATTTAACAATGCTTAAAGTGTATGTCAAACCAAAAACTTTTTTCTAGCTTTGGAAAGAGTGCCAAAAGATTAGAACTCCTGTTAGGTTTTTACTGCTTCGGGGATGAATTTACCCTCACTTCCTGTCCCACTGACAATAGTTTTACATGTCCGGCCATTCATTCGTGTTCTGTGAATGAATGAACTACAAGTGCAGACAGCCTTTGTGGCTGTCAGCTTGTAGTTTTCAGTGAACTACCACAGTGGTAGTTAATTGAGTCTTCCTGTCTGTATATCTGCTTGCCCGTGCATCCCGTACAGGCAAGCTTATATACTGACAGCTCTGCAGGAGACCTGCACAGCCTGCTGATTGCTAGTGCAATGCTTTACAGGCTCCAGAAACAAAAAATAATAAATGCACATTTTTTTACCTGCATTTTTTTTAAACTTGCAGGTTTTTTTGTGGCGGCTTGGTACCGCTTTGAACATAAAAGCACATACAAAGTGGGAGAGGGCAAAATGTATTAGGACAATAACAGTAGAATAAGGGACCATGACATCAGCAAAAATAAAGCCACAATTTCATCAAATAACATTAAGTCCAAGCCATTACCAGCAGTATTAAAACATCCCTAAAAAGCAAGGATGACTCACGTCTTCCTAATGGTACAACACAAGGGGGAGATTTACTAAAACCAGTGCACATAGAATCTGGTGCAACTGTGCATAGTAACCAGGCAGCTTCTAATTTCAGCTTTTCAATCAAGCATTGCCAATAAAACCTAAAAGTGACTGACTTCCACACGCAACTGCACCAGATTCTGTGTGCACCAGTTTTAGTAAATCTCCCCCAATGCGTCTGTCATCTCTAACTCACCAGATGTCATGACAGCATAAAGAGAGAAAGGGAGAGACCAGGAGAGAAAAAAAAATAAAGAGGAAGGTTGCCAGTTGGATGCTGGACCACACTTCCTGACAATCGGCTTCAAGGACAAAATGTAAAAGTCAGAGGGTAGACTGAAGAGGTTCAGCGTTGGAAATGACGACCCAAACACTCCAGGTTTCCACGAATTTGGAATATCATTCCCGTGACTAGGCATCCAGAACTACAATGCAGCTGGTGGAGGAAGTGAAGAAAAATTGGGATTGCCTTGATCCCCTGAGATAGCGTTCCGATTGGCTATTTGGCTATGCTGATTCCAGGTGACCCTGGTTCCATCTTGGGTCACACAGAGTCTTTTTAAGTCCCTGCCCCTCCCCCGGGTTTTGGTGTGCTATTGGTGAGTGGCTAGTGTAGGGACAAGATACCAATCTGTCAGGGACAGCACTAGAGGTAGGGAGTGGTTCAAAAGAAGTAGGGCCTATATCTGCAACCAAGCATGTTCCCTTTTGGGTTGGACCGGCCAGGCTCCACTCCACACTCCTTGACAGGCACTGTCTGCCGCTTGGGCCTACTCACCACTGACTGTCCACTCTAACTGGTGTAAGTTCCTTGGTCAGGTATACGTTCTAGGCTATTGTACTGTTTTACAATTTGTGAAACATGTAGAGCTGCTGTTTATTCCTCCATTCTCATTATGTGATAAGATTCAGATGCCCACTCCTTAGGAGGTAGACCTTTTATTCATCTGCCTATCCTCGGCCAGGATAGATCACTGATGAAATTGATGGAAGCTATAGTACAGCTGTTATAAATGCAAGAGGTGGGCAGAGAGGGCAGGCACAGTATATAATTATAGATGCGGGGTGTTGGGTGCTGGAGGAAATTGGAGTAGAGGACTTGGTATTACAATTAAGAGAGCATCCAGCAGCACAAGGGACACTTTGCATTGCCTGTAAGTACCACCCCTTGCACATTTCGTTTTGTTTATTTTAACTAAACTTAGGCTTTAGCCTAACTAAGCTGTTGTTAATCAGAAAGGATACCTTATCCTGCCTGATATACAGACAGCCACTAGAGACAAATCGGTGTATATAACATAAAATAATAGAAATCTGGTACAGCCAGCAAGGAAAAAGATAAATCAGTCACATGAAAAATTACTTAAGGGTGAATATTTCAATGGATTTTCTTTGTTTCTAATGTTAAAACTGTACTTGCGTTACATCACTTCTTCTGTTTCAAAGCAAATTAACATTGTCTGGAGCCTTTTGGAGAAGCCAGGGTCACATAGGTAACAGGCCACCCAGCATTGCTCTCAAAGGGTATCTCGGCTACTTTGAAGTGCTCACACGCCTAGATCCCAAACTTTTCCACGATAGAATAAAATTCTGTTAATGCAAGAGGAAGCTGTATTTTATAGGAGCTTTCAGTTTCAGCATGGAAGTGTGAAACCTCTTTGTGATTAATGAGTATAATAAAACTGTAATGAGCAAAATGAATGCCCCTATACATTTATAATAGCAAACAGCGCACAGGAGCAGAGTTTGTAAAAACATTAAACACACTGGGACTGGAAAGTTGGATGCATTTGCATGAATGTCTGAAAAAATAAAAAATACTTTACATTGCCCGTAAAAAGGATCTGGGCAGAGATTTACTGCTTAGTAGACAGCATATTCTATGCCTTATGTCCCACCTATTTTCAGTTTCCTGCCACCAATCTACTTTATGTATCTAAAAGCTAAGAACAAGTATTAAAAATAAGAGGTTCTGTCACGACTCTAGCAGTAACTCTACAGGTCCACAGTTTGGGGTTTCCCCAGGGCACAGGGTCTAAGCCCAGTCTGCTTGTTCACCAGAGCCCCTGATGGTGGGGATGGACTTGGAGCAGGCTGAGAACAGGTCGTGGCCCCCAGGTATGCCCAGCTGCGGTAGAGGAGACCGCTAGTGTCAGGTACTTTAGTAGTGAGCCTGACGTGAAGAGGCAGAGCAGACCAGAGCAGGATGCGGATGGATCCGTGCAGCAGGTAGCGGAGTCAGGCGGGCCGGGTTCCATATCCAAGAAGGCAGAGCAGACCAGAGCAGCAGGCAGAGGGAAAGTCGGGTCACAGGTCAGGTTCAGCAACAGGAGGTCAGAATGATCAGGAGCAGGCAGAAGAATATCCAGAGACAAGCCAGGGGTCAGGGCAGGAGAAGGTCACGATAGTCAGGAGCAGGCTGGGTTCAGCAACAGGAAACAACTCAGGATCAGGAATCACAGGCAGAGGAATAAGACCATACGGCAATTTGGATCCTGCAGTGGCCCGTTTAAATAGCCTGCCCGGCGCCGACAGTTGCGCCTGGGTCCCAGTGCCTGCTTGCGCCGTCATTGGTGACAGGCGCACCTGGGTCCTAGTGCCTGCCTGCCTGTATGCCTTGCCGGGATCTTGCGCAGATTCATGCGCCGCGGCGATCTCCTTGTTCCCTGACAGGTTCTATACCAGAAACAAGTGTGGATTTTTGCTTTTCAGCTCCTTAAAGGAGACTTCCACTTTTATTTAGAAATAATATTGCATATAACATTTCCACACAACCATTTTGTAATTTAATGTTATTACAAATTACCTTTTTATTTCAATCTGAAGCTGCTGTAATTTTCTAAAACTGTCCATAAAATTCAGTGCTAAATTATTGAAAAGATGGGAGCTGCCCTCTATGTTATACATTCCAATAAAAGATTTCTTTTGTAACAGCCAACGCCTTTTGGGGACTCAACATTCCCCCTTCATCAGGAACAGACTATGCAGGCACCTTGACTTAGATAGCTTGGAGGTAGGCTATCTCAGTCCAGGTGTCTGCATAATCTGGCCCTGATGAATGGGGAGTGTTGAGTCTCTAAAACACATTGGCTGTTGAAAAATAAAATCTTTTAATGGACAGTACAAACTAGTGTAACACTCCCATCTTTTCAACAGTTTAGCAAACTCCTCCGAAGGTCCATCATGACATCACGATTGCTGTTGAGCAGTGTCCACGCCCGCATACCAAATATTACATTGTAAAAAATCACCATAAAGTTCAGCACTACTATACCGCAAAACAAAAAATTCAATGCACTCTGGAAGCCTGGAGACGTTCACAACTGGTGCACAGACCACTCCAAAAATGTAATTTCTTGCTTGTGTGATAGGCTTGCTGATTTTCTCAGACGTTTGCTCTAAGACAGAAATAAAATTTTAAGTATGCAATGAGAATGTAATTTTTGGACAGATACTTAATTACTTTTAAAAGGGTGCAGATACGGCAACTTTCCTCATTAGAACAATGAAAGTGCACCCATTGGCTATAGTGAACCGTACCCTCTCATTCAGATTAAGTATTAAAGGAACATAGTGGAACAAACAGCTTTTTCTTTAGAACAGAAAATAGGTATGAGGGATAAAACATATCAGGAAAGACTTCAGGAACTTAATATGTACAATCTGGAGCAGGGTTTCTCAACCAGGGTTCCATGGAACCCTACGGTTCCTCCAGAGGTTGCTAGGGGTTCCTTGAGCAATAAGCAAATTCTGCCTCTCAGATAAGTTCCCACTGACACCATTGATCTTTTTAGCCATCTGTAAGGTGTAAATTCTTCCCAATGACCACAAGTGTAAGGAGGATTCTTACCACTGACTATCACAATGTCCAAATAGAAAATATGCACTGCTTAGGTGAGTATACTTGCTGTGGTCCCTTACAAGTGCCTGCCCCAGCTCGCCATTGTGCATACTGATGAAAAAGAAGAGTTATGGCTGCATACCACCATGGGACTTGATCCAAGCAAAAAATATTTTATTTCTCAATTGTCAAGTAGGAAGCACAAAGGACTAGCTAGCCCTTTATGCTGGCTATTTGTAAAATGAGAAATAAAATATTTTGTGCTTGGATAAAGTCCTGGCGTGGTGTATGGCCATAACTCTTCTTTTCTTCACTGACTATCACACTAATGAGTTGTAGCTATAGTAATTTTTATCACGGGTTCCCTAAAACTGGAAAGTTATTTCAAGTGTTCCTCTGTGTTGAAAAGGTTGAGAAAGGCTCTATAAACTGGAAATCGTTGTAGTAGACACCATTATTACATTGTACACTGCTGTCACAGTGATCTCCACTAGCTTCTGGGTCCCATTTGCAGTGAGTACCCTGTTTCATTGTGAACACAAGAGGTTGGATGCTGGGCACAGGCACCATTCAGAGTATGCTTTGCATTTTACCAATGAATGCAAAGTGTTCTCTGGTTGGATGAGGTGGAGAGGTGGGCCAGTGATGTCACGCACTCCACCTTGTCCAGGCAGAGGATGCTTTGCATTCACTGAGAAAATGCAAAGCATTCTCTGAATGACACCTATGTCCAACGGCTGTCCTCCTGTGTTCACAATGTAACAGGGAAGCCGCTCAGAAAGGGACCTAGAAGCTAAAGGAGGTCACTGTAGTACAGTGTAATGCCTACTACAGTGATTTCCAGCTTCTACAGCAGGATTTCCCAACCAGGGTTCCTCCAAAAGTTGCTAAGGGTTCCTTGAGCAATGACCAATTTTGACCTCTCAGATAAGTTCCCACGGACACCATTGACCTCTTTAGCTATCTACATTGCCTTGAAAAGTATTCATACCCCTTGAAATTTTCCACATTTTCTCATGTTACAACCAAAAATATAAATGTATTTTATTGGGATTTTATGTGATAGATCAACACACATAATTGTGAAGTGGAAGGAAAATGATAAATGGTTTTCAACATTTTTTACAAATAAATATCTGAAAAAGTGTGGTGTGCATTTGTATTCAGCCCCCTTTACTCTGATACCCCTAAGTAAAATTTAGTGGAACCAATTGCCTTCAGAAATCACCTAATCAGTAAATAGAGTCCACTTGTGTGTAATTTAATCTCAGTATAAATACAGCTGTTCTGCGACATCCTCAGAGGTTTGTTAGAGGACATTAGTGAACAAACAGCATCCTGAAGGCCAAAGAACACACCAGACAGAACAGGGATAAAGTTGTGGAGACGTTTAAAGCCGGATTAGGTTACAAAAAAATATCCCAAGCTTTAAACATCTCACGGAGCACTCTTCAATCCATCATTCAAAAATGGAAAGAGTATTGCACAACTGCAAACCTACCAAGACATGGACGTCCACAGTGCCGTCTTTAATAGTGATTGGACCCTGGGCAAACGTTTTCTTGCCCCCCCCTGATGCAATTTTTACTCTTAACCTGCTCTGAGACAAATGATAAATAGTGGCTAGACTCAAAATCAGTTTACTGCCGCAGATCAGGCAGTGATTGCGACTGGTTTCCATAGATTACAGCATACCATTACTGCTCACTGACTGATTGCTAGAAGTTACAGCACACACTACAATTCATAGATTAGTTGCTAGAGGTTATTGTACATCATTACCACTCACTGATTGGCTGCTATAAGTTACTGTGCATCATTAAAACTTACTTATTGGTTGCTAAAGGTTATATAGCACAGCATTACAGCTCACTTACTGATAACCGCTGCACCTCAACCCTCCCCCAACCTCTCCACTCCAAACCCCCCCCCCCACAACCTAACTCTACATGCCTGCTCTGCTCATCTATAGACCCACCTTCCTTCCATTTGCAGAACAGACTGATGGTAGGCTCAATGACCACAGTTGCAGGCAGGACTTTCAAGCATGCCCCTGTTTACCTCCCCAGTGGGCAGCATTCAGCAGAGGTGATGGTGGATGGAACCTCAGCAGGGCATGATATACACATAAATGCTGTCACTATTTACATATGAATGTTGCTGATATTTACATGTGAATGCTGCTGCTATTTACATATCAATGTTATTCATATGTGAATGCTAACATGATCTGAGTCACCTGTACACTGCAATTGGGCAGAGCGTGGCAATATAAGTGACATCACTTCACAATGAGATATTGGGACACAGCGCAGGAGGAAGACTTCAAGGGTTGAAGGTAAAACAGGCACAATTGGCAAATATGAGGCAACTGCTTTGAGCCACACAAAATGACTGGGCCCAGGGCAGCTGCCTTGAAGACGGCCCTGGCTGTCCACCTAAACGGACAGGCCAGGCAAGGAGAGCATTAATTTAGAGAAGCAGCAAAGAGGCCAATGGTAACACTGGAGGAGCTGCAGAGATCCACAGCTCAGGTGGGAGAATCTGTCCACAGGACAACTATTAGTCATGCACTCCACAAATATGGCCTTTATGGAAGAGTGGCAAGAAGACAGCCATTGTTGAAAGGAAGCCATAAGAAGTCCCATTTGCAGTTTGCGAGAAGCCATGTGGGCGACACAAAAAACGTGGAAAAAGGTGCTCTGGTCAGGTGAGACCAAAATATAATTTTGTGGCCTAAAAGCAAAACACTATGTGTGGCAGAAAACTAACACTGTACATCACTCTGAACACACCATCCCCACCGTGAAACATGGTGGTGGCACCATCATGTTGTGCAGATGCTTTTTATCAGCAGGGACAGGGAAACCGGATCAGAGTTGATGGGAAGATGGATGGAGCAAAATACAGGGCAATCTTAGAAGAAAACCTGTTAGAGTCTGCAAGCCCTTTAAGGGGCTAAATAAGGTTCAGGAGGGCAAAATTTTCAATATGAAATCAACATTAACAAGACGGGGATATGGCCTCAAACTAACAGTAGGAAAGTTCTCAACTAACCTTAGAAAGTGTTATTTTAACAAAAGAGTAATTGATACTTGGAATAGACTGAATATGACTAGGTGTTAGCCCCTTGCAATCCACTGCACAACAGAGCTCAGAGAGGAGGGAGGGAGAAACAGGACAAGGAGTCAATCAGGTGTGTTTTAGTGCAAAAAACATGTTAATAGGAGGAGAGAGCTGAGTGTTAAACAGATGAGCTCATCAATTTGCTGCCTCTCTTTTCACTGTCCAGTCTTAGTGTGGGGGGCAGTAGAGAAGATTTAAGTTCCCTCCATTAGCAGGTAGGACTGAGCTGTGTGACAGAGCTGGGAAAATCTCTGGACTGAATGGTCAGAAATAGAAATCCTTTAGCAAGTTAAAACTGCTCTCATATATGCATTTCATCTGCGTAATATGATGTTTGCCTGAAATTCAGCTTTAAAGAAGAGCTCTCACTTCAATTGTTCAGTGTTCTGTTCCTCAGATGACAAAGTGCATGTAGTACTTTGATGTATGTTCCTACGTGCATTGAAAGACTAGCTTCTAGGTCAGACAGGGTACCCCTCCTCCCATAGTCATCCAAAAATGTAACTAGCAATGAGATGGCTGCTTGATAATGAACACTTGCCGGAGACAGCGAGTGGCAGGAGAAATCCAGGCAGAGAAGGGAAGAATACTGAAAAAGAATAAAATAAATAACGTGAGATTTCCTTTTTAACACCTAAATTAACAGAAGGCTAGAGAGAAGCTGTAGGGTCACTATATATGTTACACTCTAGCCATGCAATTTTTGTACAGTCAACTTTAATAAAACAATGCAATATGAGAACCTAGCTAACCTAATCAATATATTTGTATCCAGGCAGGCAGATCTTTGCACTACATAGTTGTTGGTAGATCTAAATGAGATTGTACAATCAGATTGTAACACATGGTGAGCTTTAGGCTAACAAGATATGGGGGATGCATACTGAGGAAATATAAAAAGTAATCTGTTTTTCAGAGATATTCTCTAGACCGGCTTTACTAAGTCATTGCTTAGGAGAATTTTATATGTGTTGCCATGCCATGGTGATCAGGAAAATGTGTCTACAGCAACAAGAATGGAAAAAAAGACACACAGGCAAGTGAAGAGATAAGAAACTCTTATTATATCTGCCATACATCCAAGTGGATAGCATCGGTGGGTAGATTAACGGAGCTGCCGACAGGTCAGAAGGAAAATAACTTTGGATATTGCCTGTCGTTATATGATGCTATAAGATAGAAGGCTCTCACACTTGGTCATTTTGTCTTATGAAGATAAATGCACTGTCACTCCGTCATTGAGGATGAGAAATAGCAATTGATAATCTACTTTGATAAAGAAACCTACATCTTCTTTTACTTTACTGACTTCTAGAAAGCAGATTTTATGCCTGAAATTCAGGATAACTAATGCCTTTCTGCAAAAAGTAATGTAGATAATAGAAGTCCTAATTGACAATACAATGTCTGCCATTTTTAAAGGACACTTGCAGGCTTCTCACTTTAAGACTCTAGCAGTCTGTATGTGTCTCTCTTCCAAACTACCATAACTAAAGTGTCACTGATTTAGAAATTGGTTCCACAATGTATTTTTACCCATTATGAAAAATCTGTTGAGGGGAATGTGGCATTGTCATTTGGTTTCTTAAAGGGAACTTAATTGTATCTGAGCACCACAAAAAAATATATATATATTAATTCATTTTCAATATTCAAAGCAAACTCACCCATCCATCCATGTCTCCATGTTTTATTTTTTTTTTTGAGAAATCACTTCCAAAAATACCATTTAGTATTTCTAGTCATGGCCATATTGAGTAAGGGCAGATGGAGGCTGTGCGGTCACGTGACTGCAGAATAAAGTATAAACAAAAGGTACAATGCAATTTTTTTGATACGTTTTAAGCCACTGTATTCTCAAATGGGCTTATTTGGGTTGAAACTCTAACTATAACTATGCTAAAAAAGTTCCCTCCCCACAACTTCTATCCTTCCTAACCTGTATAAAAAGATGTGTGTGTTCATACCTATATTCCATTGGCTCTGTTCCATCACATGACCCTGCAGCTCTGTGTATGTGAGCACTCAACAACAGCTGTGAATTCTGAGAGCAATGACATCACCCATTGGCTGCCTTGGCTCAGCTGTTGTCGGCGCTTCTTCCTTTCCCTTGCAGCAGTCACTCACTGACACAGGAGAGCTGGAGCTGCAGGATCATGTGGCCTGACTGAACGAATTTAAAATAGGTAGGCACACACATCTTTTTTAATACAGGATAGGCATAATAGGTAGAAAGAGAGGGGAGCAGAACATTTTTAAAAATAGTTATAGTTAGCCTTTTCTTCCACTTTAGGCAAATGTGAGACAAGAGTCCTTTTATTTACAGTTCCTTGATGAACCTGTCCATTTAGACAGAATAGCACTTGTAGAATGCCATTATATCAGAATGGATGTGCTGCCATAAAGAGTATGGATGTCCTTGAAGTAACTTTGTCTCTGTCACACTCTCAAGGCTATATTATGGATGCCACTTTTCACACTTGGCTTCCCAGTTATTGATGTATTCTACATCATTATGGAAAATTCTTTGGTTGAGTGTGACACCATCATTTGACTTTGTAATGGCTGGAGGAAGAAACCAGCAGAATGTTCAGCAGCTAGACAGAACTCAGACATTAGTTTAGGGCGTATTGCCCTTTAATTCCATTTGCTTTTAGGAACAGAACACATAATTAAACCAAAATGTTTTTTCAAGCAGTAGGGTGCATGAGAGTACAAGTTCGTGCAAAAGGTAATATGAGATCTTTTCATGCTTCCCGAGATAATTTTCTTCAAAACAGTTAGGTCTAACAGACTCAAATAATTTCCCATTGACTTCCACGCTGCTTAATAACACACAAGAGCTTTTCATATCTGCAATGTCATAATTGTTGCTCTGTAGGATAAGTGGATCTTCTTCCAAAAATTGATGTGTGCTCAAACCCATCAGAGCATTTCATGCTGATGTCCATACTAAAATAATACAGGAACCATCAGTACTGTGAAGAATTGTCATGTTGTGATATAGAATTTAAAAAAATCATCTGTCATGTGATTTGCCACTAAAATTGATGCAATGGTCAATAGTTTTCTGAATTTTATTTTTATTGCATTTTTAATTTTAAGTAATACTAACATTAGTTTATTTCCAGTCTACAGTTTAAAAACTAGCACTTATTAGAAAAAGGTGTATCTTTTTCATTTTATTACCTGCTCTGGTCCATAAGGAGCATTGTGGACTGGCAGCTGAACATTCAAATGTTCTGTTTTTTTCTGCAGTGGGAGGATGTGTGAGGATGATTAAGAAAAAAAAATTGTTATAGGGCACCACAAGGGTGTGACTTGTTCATGGGTGGAGTTTAAAGTGAACTTTTACTTGGATCATGAAAAATACAATAAAGGTACCTTGAAATATGAAATGGCAATTAAAAAAGACATATTACATTTAAATGTAGGCTTTCATTTACTTGAATACCTTTGGCGTTTTTATGTTTTATGCTCCTATGTAAGGGCAGAAGACCATCTCTACCTTCATCACTTGATTTCATCACTGCCCGCCCCATCCCTTGAATATGTGACAATGCTTGTCATCTGAGAGAAAAAAATAAATTGCACTGGTGACAGAGCTATTCCATGGTGCAGCTGTGAGGAAAGATCTACATCACCAGTGCCACAAGAAACCAGGAAATGTAATTCCAATAAATATGAGCAACAGAGTTAGGCCTCTTGCACACTGGACATTTGGTCATCTTTCCTAGATGCCTTTCCTTCTGGCAGCAGTATTTTAACAGAAAAAACTCTTGACATGTCTAAACACTTGTTAACGCTAGGCGCATTTATTGCTTGAGCATTAATTCTTTTCAATGGCCAGAAAAAATTATTATTCTGGCTAATTAAATGAACTAATTATCAAGCACTTGACATGCCTAAACGCAGCTTACATAAGTCAAGCATTTTTTTTCTGCCATGATGAAAGGCGTCCTAGCAGAAATGACCAAACGTCCAGTGTGCATGGGGCCTTAATCTTTGAACTATAGACTATAGTCCTAAGTAATAGCGCTATGGTTTATTTATAACATAATTTATAAAATTACTTTTTCTCCTTCTACCTTTATGCAAGTGAAACAATGGGCATTACATCTTCCCGAGTTGTTGAGATGATATCTTATAAAATGTATCCTACTATTTCTTTAAACCTGAGCTAAGAAAACTTAACTTCTTATCCTAGGTTTGCCTTAAACCTGCCTGTACTCCATTGAACTCAAACTCCTTTGCCGTTCCATCCCTCAAGATTCAGCATCCTTTGGGAGATAACATTGTTTTTCCAAAGAAAATGCAGTAATCCTGGTTTTCTACATTTTAAAAAAGCATGCTGTGTCAGTAGTACATGGTGGTATATTGTTGCCAACTTTTTAATATCATTTCTAGGAACACTTGCAGCTGGAGGGCTGTACCTAAGCTAGTTACTGAAGAAACACTCCTGGGGAACTTTGTGCAATACAATCTTTCATTGGCTCATTTTATTATGATAGCTTTTACGTTTAAAATGATTTTCTTTAAAATAGGAACTTAAAGGATAACTGATCCTTAAATCAGTCAAGTTAAGAGAAAACACAAGGGCTTCTCTCACAGACCTCCTCCTAAAAAAAAGCTTGCCTAGTTGTTATGCTGACTCACAGGGCAATATGAATTCCAGGTATGGCAGGTTTTACATTGTACATTGGTTCAGCTTGGACCAACATAAGAATGTATCTGCCTTACATGTGCAATCCCCTTTGAAGCTAGAAATCATTGTAGTGGGCACTGTGACTACAATGATAACTGTTAGCTGTAATTGCAAGCTCCTCAGGGATTGCCTGGGCTAATAAATATTTATAATTCAGAAATCAGAGTGGACCTTGCCCCCTATTCGCTTTAGCTCCCTGCATTTCCTCCCCATAAATTGCCAATTTTTTTTTGGTCTGGCCCACCTCTGTGAGAATGCTGTGTCCCTACTCTCTCAGCCTCCTGTGGCACCACATCACATATCCCAGGAGGCTGCATGATGAGGAACACACAGTGACCGGTGGTTAGAGATTGTGCACATAGTCAGGAACTGACCTGGAAAAGGCCTCAATGACACCAGAGAAGAAGATGGCAGCATAGGATCCAAATTTTGGCACTTGAGCAGCAAGACAATGCTGGATTCCTTGAGCAGGTAAATATGTGAAGTGAGGACAATCAAGTCTAACAGGTAAAGGGTGGGGGGAATTAAACAAAAATAAAAAGGGGACATAAAGTTCCCCTTTAGCTCTTCTTACTGAGACTGCTTGAGAAAAAGATACTCAACTGCAACTGATAAAAGCAATAACAACTTGAACTTAGGAGCACCAACAAGGGAAGAAGCGTTGGGCTGACTGCAGCCTAACCGCTCACTGCAAATCATAAAAATACAAAAGCACCATCTGAAAAGTTATTATTAATTATCATGGGCAAAAATATGCAGAAATGAATCTCAGAAGTCTGGGGTTGTTTCTGGAACTTGATACAATAATCAGCCATGCGGAATTCAACACAAACCTGGGTCCCTTCTACAACAGGCTTCGCAATCTCACCCTCCTTTATAGTATACAGACGTACATTTGTCTCTGTTCTGTAAATACCAATATTATTTTGGATGTAAGCGTAGGTAACACACAGCCACAATCTGACTGAATAGTTTATTAAGGAGCATCAGAAAGCGTTGACCTGATTATATGGTGCGTTATTGTATTCTTGACAGCCGTGACTGCCTTTGCCGGTACAATATTGTGAGGATTGCAGGGCTGGTGTAAATTGTCTTTATTGCAAAATGCGGTGAATCAGGCACCTCAGAGAAACTTCAGCGGAGCAAGACACCAGCCCATTTATCAAGGCCCAGGATCAGCCACCTCGTTATAATACAGACTTCGCCGTTCACTTTGTGAACATCTTGGGTGATTGATGACCTGGTGACTAAAAGTTGCTCACCCAGATTGTCAGGGAAAACATTTATCTGAAAATCTAAAAAGACTTTAATTTGTTTTTAGCACTTTTTTTTCAACCACCCTTGATATTTCCTCTTCCCAAATTATATATACATTTTCACATTACCAAAAGATCTGCACCGCAACAACACTGGCAAATATGACTGTATTCAGTGACATCGACAGGTGTTATAAATCAGTGCTGTGGAGTTAATTTCATTTCTGCTCCCTCTTTCTGCTGTCAGAGGTGTCTGAAGTGAAATTACATTAGTGTCTCTTATTCATTCTCGGCATCAAATCACATCTCTACATTACAACTTGCTAAACATATTAAATTGGTTAACTGCACTTGTGAAGATAATTATGCCGAAATAGAAAACATGGAATTTCAAAGTATGGGTTAGATTGATTTTAATTGTTCATCCAAGTATACTAATGGTTTTATAATGAGAGGGGTCTGGCATGATAACATCAAGGACAGAGAGCAACAGTTCAATGCCACCAGGAGGTCACCCTAACCTGGAATGGCATATTGCAAGAAGTTGGTGAGCAGTCATAATAACCTGATAAAACTAAATTGCTGAAAAAACATACATTGCTTTCAGATATTTAAGGTAGAACTATGGCCTTCTCAAATAAATAGGACCTGGTAATCCTGACAGTAATGTCCACCTAATGCAGATTCCTGTGATGGTGTAATAACGGTGCTACTCTGCTCCTGAATTCAAAGCAGAGTCGCCAAGTTAAAGTAGGCTGTGCTGTTTTCACAGTGGGATGAAAATGTTTTGCAGGGGGCATGCCTATCAGAATTGTCACTGCTGATTCATAAGCCTGTAGCTTGCCAATCAGTACTTTGCCACACCTAACCCTGCCCACTGCTTTCAAGATTGGAAGCACTGCCTCTCTTACTGAAACCCTCCTACTGTGAACTGCAGTGTCGGGAAGAAGGAGGATGTAAGAAACAAATGAAGTATTTGCTTTACTCAGGGATAGTACAGGAAGTTTTTTGTTTACTTAATGAGGCTTATGCATCACATAGGGCACGTGCAGGGGCGTGTTTACCACAAGGCAAACAAGGCACTTGCCTAGGGTGGCATTATTCAGGGGGGCAGCACCTCCCCCCAGAAAAAGGGATGAAAGAAGGGACACGCATACCATGGGAACCAGGTGGGATCCAAGAGAGGCTGAGGGCTGCTTGATGTGTATGAAGAGCCTGACTTTTGTTCCCTGTGATGTCCGAAGCTTTGAAGATAAGTGTCTTTCTCTCTATCGCCGGCGGGGTGGAAGGCTCTCTCGGGTGGGAGGCAGGGGTGCTGGTCAATGTCAGGCTCTCTCTACGGGAGGGGGAGGGGGGTGTTGGTCAGTGTCTGTGGGGGCAGACAATTTTTTTGTTGCCTAGGGAAGCACAAAACCTAAATACACTACTGGGCACGTGTGTCAAACTGGCTGCCCTCCAGCTGTTGAGAAACTACAAGTCCCATCATGCTTCTGCCTTTGGGAGTCATGCTTGTAACTGTCAATCTTGCAATGCCTCATGGGACTTGTAGTTTGGCAACAGCTGGAGGGCTGCCAGTTTGACACAGGGGTTAATTTCCTGAAGGCAAATAGACTGAGCACTTTGCAAGTGCAGTTGCTCCAGAGCTTAGTAAAAGAGGGGAAGCTATGCTGACTTACATCATCCAGTCATGCTGTTTTATTTTTTCATTTTCCTTGCATATGATTAGGACTTGTATAGGCTGTCACAGAGGATTTTTAGATGTACTTTAATTTGTTCAGTTCTGGAAGGTTTGAAGTGTTACCAGTCAGTTTGCTATAGTAATGTAAACATTGTCAGACAATTGCCAAAGTAATGGAACTGCAAATACGTAGCATAAAGTGAAGCTGTCTAGCTGACAACCTTGGGCTACATGCCGCGTCTGCTTCCTCCTTAAAGTGCCCCACATTATCTTATATTTAGGGTTGCTGAAAGAATGAGTATTGTCAAGTGTTGATGGGGTATGGCAAATTTGCGTAAATTGTCAGTGGTGTTGGGATGGAGAGGTCTTAATATGTCTTTATTCAGTTTGGGAAGGATGGGAGGTAAACTATCACCACATAAAATACTGTGTTCTGCAACAGACTTTTCATTTGAAGCCCTTAACGCCGACATCTCTGGTGGCTGTTTAGGGCTCCCTGATGCCTGAAGGCAGGGTGTGTTTTATGATCATGTGAACACCATGATTTACTGTCACAGTGGTCACATGATCGGAAAGCATTCCGTTAGGTACCGTAACTGTGCCAGGAGCGCACATGGCGTGTGCTCGCAACACAGGTTTGTTTATGTTTGGGTATGCAGATATGTGGCCTCTCAACATCAGGGGCCACCCATTGAGAGGCCACATATTTGCATACGCTCGGCGCGAACACGTTAAGATACCTAATAGGTTACCTTTCACTCATTCTTTCTTGACCATCAGCTTACCAGTCATTTCAGCTTAGATCTATGTTTTAAGAATAATGTAATGATGCGTAAAATGTATCTAGAACCAAGAACAAAAATTTTATAAATTACAGCTTTCTAATCCCAAGAAGTAATGACTTTCTAGTCCAAAGAAGTGGTGACCTAGGGTGTTAATGTTTACCCACTATACCATATCTAGGGAGGAGCAGCATTGTCACCCTAGGACAGGAAGTGAGTTAGGATTACATAATAGCTTTCCTCTCCTTATTTTCACAACATAGAGGTGAGGTACTCTGTAGTATACAATGAGAGCTGGGAACAATGCTAGTTGATGAGAGTCAGCAGAGGCAAAATGCACGGGACAATTTTCGGCAGAATCAACAGGTATTTTATGCACTTATCAAACAGATATAGCATAACCAAAAGTCAACAAATATATGAGGTTTAGTGTTAGAATTTACAAACACTTTAAATGCAACATCAACTTTTTTTGTAATGGTACAGACAGGGGCGGACTGACAACTTATGGGGCCCCAGGGCAATAGGGGATCATGGGGCCCCTGTGTCCTTGCCCACACTCAACAAAGCCTATAAAAAAAGTACCAGGGGCATTTCATGGGGCCCCCTACTGACCCCGGGCCTTTGGGCAGTGCCCGAGTGCTCGAATGGTCAGTCCGCCCCTAGGTACAGATAACATACACAGAAACAGAAAAAAAGTGGTCTACAATATGCTATAATGGCCTGCACACCATAAACTAATAACTATGCTTTGGTTTATACTGGCACATTCAGTCATGCAATAACTCCTTGTAATTCTTGGTTACTTGTTGCCTCGTGTGATTTGCCAGGGTTCATAATTTCCAGTCCCGTCCACCTGCTACAGCTCTTTTAATAGGTGGGTTCATACTTGTCTCTAGTGTAGTGCTTACCTCCCAAAGATTCGCTGATGTATGAGTCCCCCTGGTTCTGGATGTCAATGACTTTTCTGTTAATGCCACACCCTCTGACACACCAAGAATAAATAAGGAGGGCTTATGTGGGAAATATTCCTAACAAGGCAACAATAGCAATGGCAATATCCATAAACACTTAACAGATAATAAAACTCAAACAATAAGAGGACCAAGTGTCCCTGTACCTGAATTGTGAATCTTGGAAGGTCCTAACTAAAGAGGCAGTACCTGGAAGCTAAAGGTCCTTCAGTCTTTCCAAACCCCTCCTACTGGCCAGTGCAGTTAGTTCCAGCATTGGAGTGCTCAGGTTTAAATGGATCCCAAAGTACAGGGCATAAATTCCCCAAATTGTATCCTAAGGTAAGGTAACACTGTCCCTTCAAAAAGTAGGCAAGGAAGTTATAGCCAGTGGCCTCTCACCACCAAGTGGTCTATGATGATGCCTCCTCCCACTTTAGCGTCTGAAACCTGTGCCTTCAACAATTACTCAGTTCACAAAAATGACGATCTCTCACTGAACCAGTGATCTCAGCAGCGACTCAAGACCTAGTAATAACAATCTCTCATGGTGACCCCTGTGTAGATGTGGCAGCCCAATGTTTTTCTCTATCTGACACTCCAAGTAGTCCTCCATCACAGCAACCCATTCTGATGGTCACCTCTTAATTTCCCTGCCAGACTGCCTGAAGCCTTGGTTTCTGCCTCCTTTTCCTCCTCTTTTTATCACTCAGCCTCTGGGTGTTGTAGTCCCACACAGATCTTCAACATCGAGCCCAGTTTGTCTCCCTCACAAGTCTTTGCTACTACCAGCAGTACTAAGGCAAGGAAAGTGTGGTCCTCTCTCTCCCCCTTTCTGGCCATGAAGCCACTCCACACACTTACTGTAACTTGCAGCCCGGGAGAGGGGATTGACAGCTCCAGTGAAAGGTCAGCAGTGACAACCCGGTCAGTGTGGCTGTACTCTGGGGAGTGATAGGGACCATGGCTACACTAGAGTTTCAGTTTATTTTAAATATACACCTATTGTAGTTGGTACATCCCAGAACTTAGATTGATCACTGGAGTCTGCAAGATATATAAAAAGCCAGACTATGATTCAACCAGCCTTCAACATATTGTAGCTTATAAAGCAGCTTTGGGTACTCTTAGCTTTTAGATGTTAAGTGAAAATAATAACTTGGTATATTATATTTGTATCAAGAAATACATGCAGGGCACATCAGAAAGGTTGGTGATGCTGCTTTCATGACATCAAAGGCAAGTAATTTTTCAGCAGTCATGCAGCCTCTCTACAAGAAATTACATGTA